>NC_058337.1:118741089-119043759 GCF_905475395.1 Chrysoperla carnea
TGCAATGTATTTTTTTTGTACACTCATTGACAGTTTTTGAATTACATAAAAAGTTTCACTTTTGACGCTGTTAGTTTTGGACTGACGCATACATTTTTTGTATCTTCATTGACAATAACTGAGAATAAAAACAATATTAAATACGAGTTAACTCTCATGACAAAACGCTAGTGTCCCATAAAAAGTTTCACTTCAAAATTTTTAATATGAAATAATTTAATAGACATATACATATATATATATATATATATTACATATACATAAACATTCTACATTAAGAAAAGAACTATATAAGTAATTAATATGACTTATGTTAATGAATCACAGATTCAAATATCTTTATCTGCACTGTCATTTTTATTTGGCAAAATAGAAATAATTGGCTTATAACATTTAATAAATAAAGATCGACATATAAGATTTAAATGTAATTGGCTTATAACATTTAATAAATAAAGATCGACATATAAGATTTAAATGTAATTGGCTTATAACATTTAATAAATAAAGATCGACATATAAGATTTAAATGTAAGTAGGTTTGAACTATCCTTGTTTAATAAAAACGCTAGTGTAGGCTAGCTAGCTAGCTAGTGTACTAAATAAAGATCGACATATAAGATTTAAATGTAATTGGCTTATAACATTTAATAAATAAAGATCGACATATAAGATTTAAATGTAAGTAGGTTTGAACTATCCTTGTTTAATAAAAGATTTAAATGTAAGTAGGTTTGAACTATCCTTGTTTAATAAAAAGAGACAAGGAGTTTAACAATGTTCGGCCTCTCTCACTCTGCTGGAGTAAATGGTAAAAGAGACAAGGAGTTTAACAGTTTGTTAGCTTGTTAGCTTGTTAGCTTGTTAGCTCTACTTGTTAACTCTCATGACAAAACGCTAGTGTCCCATAAAAAGTTTCACTTCAAAAATATGTTTATAAAGTTTTATTGAAATCCTTAGAATGTTCAATCCTTGTATTTCTACTTTAGATATTATCCAAGAAGTAAAAAAAATTATCATTAGTATTATTAACAAATGAATACAGCTTATATTAATATTTGATAACTGTCAATAAATGTAATTACTAATCATTGGTTGTTTTTTAATAATAGGTAATATTATAACTAATAAATATTATGACATGCAAACGTAAAAAATATACGTTCTCTATAATTTAATAATAATTTCAATTATCTAATTTCAGTAATCGAATATTATCTATAATAAATATCAGTAATATTTACTACGGTTGTAATATATTGAATGTCTATTCATCCATATTATTATATCTATTAATAATTATACAGTGATCTAATGAAGCTAGCTCATCATATTATACTGGCTTGATATCGCCCGCTTCACTGGGCTTAAATGTAAAAAGCACCGCTTTATAGCCTCCACCGCTATTCAACTTCACTCACAGTTTTCAATTTTTTTAAGTATAAAATAGTCATAGAGTATCATAGAGTATCAGAAAAGATGGCCATGAATTGTTTTACATCTACTATTTTAAATTTTTACAGAGATCTTTAATTTATGCCAAATTTAATTTTATTTTTTTGTTACATATATTTGTCAATTATATTCATTCCATTCATTCAAATTCATTTTATATTTGACAAACTCAAATCAATCAACCCATAAAAATATATATAATAAAATAAAATAAAATAAATAATAATTATTACATATATTTAATTTAAATAAATAAATTATAATAATAAATAATTTCTTTTCTATATATCAATAATATAAAATGATAAGAAACCTTTATTTTATTTACTTAATACATATATAATTTTTTTTTAAATATTAGTAAGTGCCTCCTAGCTTGTTCCAATCATAATATCTAATAATATATTCCATATTTATAATGACAGTATATAAAAAAATAAAAAGTTTTTTTTTTATATACTGTATAGGTACTGTAACATTTTATTAAAACAAAAACAAAACATATATCAACCATTTTGAATTGAAAGGAAACCATTTTGTGTTGTTACAATCAAATATGATTGGTTGTTATACATATATTAGTGTGATCAGTTTTCTTGTAGGGAAGAGTATTGAACCTTGAATCAAAATTGTACCAAATCTCATATAAATCGGTTCATAACACATTGTTTTTAGTAGCATCCCTTTAACTTACATCTCCTATTTCAACCTCTTTTAGCCTTTTTTTCGCATTAAGAAGTAGCCTTTTGTCCTTTCTCAGGCTTGAGACTATCTTTGTATCAAATTTCATTTAAATCGGTTCAGTAGTTTAGGTTTGATTGCGTAATACATAGGCAGATAGACAGAGTTATTTTCGCATTTATAATATTAAGTATTGCAATGTACTTTGGGTTCATCTCCACTGATTTATGAAGGCGTTTACTCCATCATGCTCTTTGAAAACCATAGAAGCTGTTCTTATGGAAATTATCTTCCCTGGACTTTACTTGGAAATAGTTGGATGGGCTGGTGTAGTGTATAGTATATGCATGAAGGAGGTGCACTCAGCTTTTGAAATTGAGGAGCTGATAACTGAAATTATCAGCGGAAAGGTGGTAAAACACATTTATGGTATCACAATGGGCTTTATAGCCTAAGTGTGTTCATCGTAGACAGCCAATCTAACCTAACGTAACCTATATACATACTTGGAAACAAAAGCATAAGGCTCTTTAAAAGTTTCTTTGTGAAAAGATGCTGTCAGTGGGTAATGTTCATCCAAGAAACTAAAGGTAATCTTACCTAGGTAGAACATATTACCTTATATTTAAGGTCTATATGTTTTATTTTAATAATATTTTAGTAGTTTAGTATTTTTTTGATTATTAAAGTTTGACATGCAATAAACTAGTTACTAATTTATTGTTTGTTCCACAAATATGTAGTAATATTAGTAATCTATGTTGTTCATGTTTATCAATTATTTTTATTACTATTTACTTACTTATTTTTAAGGTGGAATTTGTGTTTATTGGATTAGATTCTTTAGTGGTTTGTGTTGTTATTAGTAAAACAGTATATATTTATATTTATTAGTTTTCATTGATTTACTATTAAGGGCTTTTTAGTGATTAAAAGCTCTTACTTAATTTTGTACGAATGGAATATCAAAAATGAATCAATCTACGATTATTTAAAAATGTTTTGAGACGGACTAAACTAGACGGACTGTTTAGACATCTGTTTTCTTAAGATTTCTTTAAGGATTTTGTTCCTACTTTGCATATAAAAATGAATTTAATCAAACATAACTTAAGAATTAAAGTTTTTTATTTTATTTAACTAAATGAAATATAATTATATATTATTATCGACTGACCAAATTTCATTGGTAGTTATATGTAAATTTCGAATATTATAAAATTATAGGGTCTATTATATCGAATCTGTATGTGTAGCAGGTTTAATTTATCACAGAAAAATATAATTCTATATCGTGATATTCGATAATAAAATTTTAATTTTGTTTAATATCATTTAGTTTGTAATAAATTACAGTTGGACATAGTGAAAATATTATAAACGTAGTCCATAATTCTAAGCTAGGTTTATACAAATTTTAGAAGATTTATCCTTGACTGAATTTTTTATGGTTGAGACTAATTGGCGAGTGAAAGGTGTTGGCCAATTATAAATTAGTAGGCTTTGGATGCTTAATCTTCAGAAAACTATGGCCAGGTATAGGTATACAAATGAGTTTATAAATTAAACCCTTTTTTCCAAAAGTTTACAAATTCCTAAGAAGAATTAAAAAAAAAATTTAATTGTTTTTTCATGTAATTTTTACAATTGAAAATGGTTTTTCTAAATTACAAATTCAAAGGCTAGTGACGCCAAAACTATTTTTAGCAACGCCATCGCACAGAGAAGTGGTAAAATAATATGCAGTATGATAAATGGTTTTTGCTTAAAATATATTTTAACGTAATTTTCCATAGAAACAAGTTCAAAAATGTGAATTTAGCGTGATTTCGACTGGCTCACTGTTTCAACGGATGTAAATACGTCACTACCGTTTTTTTTTATTCAAAAGTATAACATTTTTTATTAATAATTAATAAATTATTAAGATTGGAATTATTAATTTAAAAGAGCTACTTAACAAAAAAAAAAAATTAATGTAAGTTCTCTATTATGTTATATTTAAACCTTCAATAAAAGCTTAAATCAAATTAAAAAAAAAAATGGTCAAATTTTTAAAAATAAACAGGTTTTAAAAGAAGTTAGGAGGCTTTAAATTAAGGTCCCTAAAATAATTGTTTTATACTTATACTTGATAAGTCTGCACGATGGTCTGAAACTTTGATCGTTTGACTTTAAATAATTTAAAGTGTTATTATTTTCGATAGCTGGTTAAAAATTTAATGGGGTCTGAATTAAAACCCCGAAACAATCATTTTACGATATACTCTATGAATTTTGAAAATTTTACTATTCTTCTATACAGGCTCCCACTGTTTAAAGTGTAGATAATAATAATTCCCCAACTAAAATTTCGTGTCTTCTTTATTAAAGATTATTTTCGACTATAAAATAAAATTTAAACGGTTTGTATTTTATAAAATACGATAATTGAAAACGATTATGTTACACACAATGTAGTACAATGTTTCATGCGAGTTATGCGCATCCTCACCTACAACACGTTACCCATGTAAATATCTGGTATGTGTTATAGTTAAACCTCTCATAAAATAAAATATATTTTACGACACTCAAATTCACTATAAAATATGATATGAAAAGTGATGTCTCTCGTTATCATAATCGTTTATAGGATATACTTATATAGCATACGATATGATGGTTATCATTACCTTCCTTCTATGTATAACGGTGGAATGAGATAGTATGGAGTTTGATATGGTTCATGTCATAAAGTAACGAAAATGTTTTTTCAACCCCTCTCTTTGCTTTTGCTTGGTACGTATACCAATTTTCTTTCAAAGATCGTATATGCAACACAATTTTCATATACTAGCAATTTTATATCTATGAAAATATTTACGATAAATTTTCATTGAAGTTAAATTGTATACGATGAGTAAGTACACTTTCGTTCATAAAAAAATGTTACAAATAATTTTAGGAACGTCGTTTTTACCTGAAGAGTAGATACAAATAATTTCTGATAAATTATAATATAATTATTTAACTCTCAATCAAAATTCTAGAGAATCTCTTCAATACATAATATAAATCAAAGCCGTTTTCCCTGTCTGTTCCTTTATTCCCATGTATGCCTAGATCTTCAAAACTACGCAACGTATTTTGATGCGGTATTTCTAATAGATGGAAGCAATAATCTTTGTATTTAAAATTGAAGTTGCCTCGAAAAACGGGTAGTTAACAGCTAGTTAATTATATAATAGACAGAAAATTGTTTAGTTTTTGGTCTAGGGGTAGCTAAACAACCCTAGACAAGAGAAACATTGAGAGAACCGTACTTTGTAAGCAAAGGAATTAGAAAATTCTAAATAGCTTCCCCAACTTAAAATTGAATAATAATGTCCGACAAAACGTGTGACTCTAGTCCAAGACCCCAAAAGTTGCAAATTTCAGAGAATATTTTTCTATTTATTTTAAAATACATCCTTAAATATATTTTCTATGAACTTGAACTGAAAAGTGAAGAAGCTATTTTTTCCCACGATCAATGCTTTCAGTCAGGCTGGAAATTTAAATGGTGAATAATGGAATAATTGAAAAACAAGTGTTAAACATTATACCTAGCTGAAAATTCGTTGTTGAAACATTTCCGCTTCTAATAAATTGTTCTTGATGTTAAAGTTCATTAATTTTAAAAATCAATGAATAAATCGATTCGTGTAAATGAATACAAAAAATTATCGATCCTTTAATTTAACAAACAATTTTAAAATAAATCAATGAAGACGATTGAAAATCATATTTTATTAAAATAATAATAATTGTTTATGGATTTAGTTCATAAACCTTGAATTTTTATGTTCAAGGAGTTAATCATACGGAACAAAATTAATTTTTAATAATACATAACTTTATATATTTATGAAGGCCAAAAGTATGAAATTAAAAATTAGATAATTATGTATTATAGTTTAGCCAAATTATAATTGGAGTATATTATACCATGTATATATGTAATATATATCAAGGTATACTAAGTTTAATCCCAAGTTTGTAACGCTTAAAAATATTGACGTTACGAAACAAATTTTGGTATGGGTGTTCATAAAATTGCCTAATTAGTCCATTTTCGGTTGGCTGTCTGTCTGTCTGTCCGCCCGTTTGTGAACACGATAACTCAAAAACGAAAAGCGATACCAAGCTGAAATTTTACAGCGTGCTAAGGACGTAAAAAGTGAGGTCGAGTTCGTAAATTAGCAACATAGGTCAACGTCTTGAGTACGGGTCCCATGTAAATCGTTTGGGATAAAACAAAAGTTTAAATGTAAAAATGTTCCTTATAAAAAATAAACAACTTTTGTGTGAAACATTTTTTCGTTAACATCTCTATTTATCCGTGTGGGCGAAAATTAGGCGCAAATTGTATAGTATGTATTATATGGGAATATCAGTTATGTATGACGACAGTATAATCAACACTGTCTATATATGGTATTTCAACAATTAACTCAGTCAGATGTTTGTTTTCACTTGTTTAGTATTTAAATTTAGGTGCGTTCCACGCATTTCAAAATTTAAATTCAACCTTCAAGTAAATATAAAATTTTCCATCATAATTGAAATCATTTTTATTGATTCAATATTTTTGCTGAGGGCAATAAAAATTCATTTGCTCTAAATGCGAATTCTTCTTAGCTTAGAATATGTAGAATTCAAATAGATCAAAAGAATAAAATATTCATAGAATCACCTATGGTCGAAAAGTGTGTATTTTAATCAGATATAATGTATGAACTAATTCAACTTTTCCGGGTCATATTTTCTTAAGAAATGTCGTAAAATATCATTTGATTTAGAGCTAATGACAGACTTATGGTTTGTAACACATCTCTCCACCAAGAATAAGGAATGTATATTTTTCATTAATAAAATTCAATAACTTGGAATTTTGAACAAGAATTATCTTCAATAAAATTAAACAGATGCTTTGTATTTGTCAATAAATAATAATTAGCTTTTCAAAAAACATATTTCTAAACTTGAATTATTTCTGTCGAAATTTAGACAAAAAAAATGTGTCAAATATTTATGTTTTAAGGATATAAATAACAAAAAATCATAAAATAATATTTAAATCGTAAAATATGTTAAAAAAATACCTTTATTAAAAAAAAAAAACTTTAATATTAAAAATTGAAAAGTGTATTGAAAATATATTTTTATATACGAGCTATTTTTCTGCTATAAGTATTTCCCAAATAAAATGAATATTCGAATGTTTTTCGGAAAAAAGTTCATTATATAATAGTTTGTTCGGTCGAACCGATTTAGCATTTTACAAATGACTGAAGCTTAAAAAAGTTATTTCTTAAATGAAATTTTTCTGGTATGTCTTTTTTAGACATAAATTTTGGAAACTGACGTTTTCTTCTATCTGTTTTATATAAATTAAGAGGGGTTCTCGATTATATAAACCCCGTTGACTAAGTTTTTTTTAATAAGTTTTTATTTTGGTGACATTTCTTTGCAAAGAAAAGGGTAAAGTTATGTCCGATTCGTGATTTTTTAAAACACATAATACATTAAATTTTTCTAAAACATTCTAAGATCTAGGAATAACTCGAAAAGAGTCGGGTCGTTATTTAAGGATGTTGTGTCTCCTCGTTAACGAAAAAATTAATCTTTTATCGTCTTGATCCCGTCACGTGTATGCTACGGTATTTACCCAAAAGTTTGATCGAGTCTCGATTATTGACATGGTTTCGCCTCGAATTTATATGGTATCGACCTAGTTCTTAGTTTTTCTTTTTCCTGTTTGGTATCGATTTCGTCTTATATACAAGACAATGCATTAGAAAGACCGAAAGTATCGATCTCGTGTGAATCTCTAATATTAACATTCATAAGGAAATTTCGTTTCTTTTTTTTAAAAATACTTATGTACCTTTTATGTCTGATCAATTTTCAATGAACATTATGTATAAAAGATATTCAAACTAAATAAATACATAGTATATACTTGAACTTTCATACATTGCTATATCCCAAGCTATAGCAATCATACAAAGATATCTAAAAACGAGAAAGCTGTCATTTTCACTTAGTTGAATATAAGTATATGGTAATCTCACATCATACGGTAATATCATCTTCTTATATACATATATACCAGTTTGAATTTTTCTCTGAATTGGTAAAAAGTAACACACTTTATATAGGGCCGATTTAAAAAAAAGTTTAATGCTTGAAGAGCAATCAAATACAATATTTATACGCATCGGACAACCAATGAAATCTTACTCAATTGTAATTAATTCATGGTAGAAAATTCATTTTCAAATTATCAAACAGAAATTTTGCTATCATTCAATAGCCAGAGTCCAGAGTCTTAAGGTAGTTCTATCGGTAATAGACTTTGCATTCAGAATTTAATGAAACTTGGCATAGTTGTCCATTATTATATCATAATTAACTAGTTAAATTTTTAGGGGCCTTCAGAGAACTGAAAAAAAGATATTTTAAAGATATTTTAACATTGATCCTTATGGGAGATCCCAATTTTATTTTATTTCACAAAACTGGACGTTCAGATTTTCAGTTCTCTGAAGGCCCCTAAAAATTTAACTGGTTAATTATGATATAATACTGGACAACTATGCCAAGTTTCATTAAATTTTGAATGCAAAGTCTATTACCGATAGTACTACCTTTTAATCGGTTTAAAAACTGATTATGACAAAATAATTAAAATAATTTAAACTTATTTGAGCTATTATCTCTAATTATATTTCACATTTATGCTACTGAACACTAAAATCCAATGTTAAAATGGCGAGGTATTTGTGGCTAGGTGGGGTAACCTTTTTTCTGGACCCGGGTAATTATTAGTCACACTAGCTTATTTTTGATAGCAGATTCCTGTTCTTAGCCTCAAGAAGCAAGCATTTTGTTCGAACAGTTTTTGTTCATAGCAAACAGAACAAAATTTTGTTCATAGCATCAATATCTTTACAAACTTGGAACTAAACTTAGTATATTTCATATATACTTGATATATTTAATATACATGGTATAAAAATCGCTCGTTTGCGGCAAAAAACAAGAGGGTTTTCGTGTAAATAGAGTATTTTGCTAAATAATATATTTTCATTACCCATAAAATTGAGCAAAACCATTTTTTAATTTTTTTATTTTCTTTTTCGTTTTCAAGAAATAAGAAAATTTTAAAAAATCACTCTGTATATGTAGATATAGTTTCTTTTTTTTATATTTATTGATATTTTAATAATATTACATAAATATGTTATTCTATATGTTTTTATATTTCTTTTGCTTTTCGATTCGAGTTAGAAAAATATGTATTTATGTATCAAATAATATTATTGCTATATTTATATATATTCACTGGCTTTTAACATAAATGTATATTAAATATATTTTCTTGAAAGTCTTATATTTTTAAATATATTTCTTGAAAATAAAATAAAATTCTATTTAAATAGGTACATTTTTATGTCAAACAAGCTAGATTTTGACAGAGGTTTTAAATTACGAATTTAATCTTCAATTCAAAAAATTTATTGTTGTGTTATTAATTTCTAAGTCACTTATACCAAGAGATACTTTATGTTAGGGGTGTCCAAACTTTTGGCTTATAACCAGAAAAATTAGTGCTTCCCCCTCCCCCTCGTAACAAAATTCGATCAATATAGACCTTTTTTAGTTTTGTTTTATACTTTAGAACCTTGCGCTGGTTGTTTGAAGCAGTTCTCAGATCCAAGCTATTGGAAAGTTGTAAAATAAGAACGTGGATGGATACATTTATCAAAAAAGCACTTTTCTAAATCACCTAAATACACCGTTGCTAACATACTTTCTCTATTTTAAACTCCTTCAGTGTTCAAATTGATCAAACAACTTAAAAAAAAAATTTGCTGTATAAATTGCTATTCAATTCTTAACTAAAAAGTTCAACCAGAAGTCTATCTATAATTACAAGATATACCGAATGTTTCCCAACCAGATAATTCAGAAGTAATATCTCCGACAGATTCATCTGCTGTGAGCTTTCTCTTCCGTATCCTCTTTGTGTCTACTACAAATTCTTTGACTAATTCTTTGAGTTCCAAGGCTTACTGTTCATTTTAATTAAAATTTTCCTTTTCTGCGGAAATGATATGAATTAGATTGTCATCTATTTGAATAATTATACAGATGTCAATATCAACAGACTTTAATATTTTTCATACTAACTTAGGCACAAAATTAATTTTATTTTGTTTAAAACTTGCGCCTCTTTGTAACATTGTACATAATTTTGTTATGCATAATCGGAAAAACATAAATTCCATAAAATTAGTGATTATATGGTAATCATGTACTTAACCTTATGTGTAAACTAGACTATTTTAATTTATGTTTTTAAATTCACGTAAAATTAAAACTGTATTAATTATAAATATTTTAATTTATAATAAATATTTCGAATTTTTTTTATTTTTTAATATCTACTATGTTACTGAAGATCAAAATTCCATTTAAAAAAAATCTTTACGTGCCGCATACAAAGTCGTACAATGACTCTTTTTAAAATTTGAATAATAAAACTTAACGTAGCAAATTAAGTTGTGATTTTATTTTGAAGCTTAAATTTGCAAATTTTGTCGTGAACAAAAATGTTGAAAATGTCCAGCTTTTATGCGTCGAATTGTTTGCTCAAATTTTAAAAAGTGATGTTCTGATTGAAAGACATCATTGACTTACGATTAAAATAATCCATCAACGATAATTAAAAATAGTCATTTTTAGACAATTTTGTCAATATTTTATAGACTAGCGGGACAGAAAGAGTGCTCTAGGAAATCATTAATAAATATTTAAAACTTTGGTAACAAACTTTTTCGCTACGACTTCTATCGAAAGTTCTGCGTTTAAACATGGGCACGATAACGGCATATTTAAGCTATCTGTCTGAAAAAACGCAGCAGGAAATTTCTGGATAACATAACATAATTATTATACCTACAATTCAGCAAATGTGTGAACTATGCATGTATTCAAATTCAATTGAGTACGAGGTGGGCAGGAAAGCTCATCGGTGCAGTATTTTTGTCAGACAAAATATTTAATCGTATAATATTTATTATTGATTCAAAGACAAAAAAGGTAAACTGATAATTCAGGGGTTGGTATTATCCTTTTTAATCCCTTTAAATGATTTTTGCAAGAAAATCTGATGGACAGAAATGGATATTATTTTCGAAATCAACATTCTAATATTCCATGCAGTAGAAGATAAATTTTTATTGGTAGGTCTTTGTTTTTTATTGTTCATTTCATATTGAATATGTACTTTTTTTTAAAATACACGATTCTACCGAACCTAATATCATAAATAATACAACACTACACACTTGATAACAGATTTTTTGCAAAGCAAACAACAAACAAAATAAAAATATTTTTATACATAAGCGATCAATACATATTATACCTCATAAAACGTCATTTTAAATCTATGCTTTAAACTTTTTTTTTGTAGCTTTTACTCCATAGGGGAAAATATACCGAACACTACCATACCATGAGTACCAACTGTGGGAAGGTAGGTGGTGTAGCAAAACTTTTTTTATAGCGAATATATAACGAATGACTATTATAGAAGCGTACTTCATATCCGTGTTGTATCTAGATACAAATCGGTTGTACATAAAAAACATTATATATAAAAATCTGATATAGACGCCATTGACTTCCTTGTAAGCTTATAGATTAATAAATGGATTCGAGGATATTGGTATAAAAGTTGGCAATGTCACGATAAAGTTGGTGTCAAAACGTCTGAATTTTTTTATTTATTATACCATGCATATATGTAATATGCAAGGTATACTAAGTTTAGTCCCAAGTTTGTAACGCTTAAAAATATTGATGCCATGCACAAAATTTTGGTATAGGTGTTCATAGAATCACCTATTTAGTCCATTTCCAGTTGCCCGTCCGTCCGTCTGTTGGCACGAAAACCCAAAAAAAAAGATATCGAGCTGAAATTTTACAGCGTACTCAGGACGTAAAAAGTGAGGTCGAGTTCGTAAATGAGCATCATAGGCCAATTGGGTCTTGGGTCCGTAGGACCCATCTTGTAAACCGTTAGAGATAGAACAAAAGTTTAAATGTAAAAAATGTTCCTTATCAAAACATAAACAACTTTTGTATGAAACATTTTTTTGTAAACATCACTGTTTACCCGTGAGGGCGCCAATTAGGCGGAAATTTTATAGTATGTACTATACTTGCATATCAGTTATGTAAGTGTCACATGTATGTATGTGTTATGTGATAAAGAAATCAACACTGACTATGAATGATATTTCAGCAATTAACTCAGTCAATTGTTTCTTTTCACTTGTTTTCTTATTGAAATTAATTAGGAATCAATAATATCTGGCACCTGAGAGCGATTGCATTTACTGCGTTTAGATACTAGTGTACGTTCTCGAAAAAAAATGCGTTGAGTTTTAGAATCAGTAAGAATTAAGGCAATTTAACAAAATGATATGCATGAGTGTCGCATTTAAGGTGAAGACACCCTCATATTTTCATTATTTATAGACAAATTTGTAAATTACACACTGTATATACAACTCCTTTATTTTGTACAAGGGAGTAAAAAGCAGAACTAAACCGCTTTTACATACGAACTATAATGTATAGAAAATATCAGTTATAAATTTGTATTTTTTTTTCAACCGACAATCACATATAAACGGTTTGAGTACGTTCAACAACATGCAATCATTTCTAATATAATTTGATCTGTGAATGAAAAACAAATATATTATTTCCTAAAAATATCTCTTAAAACATCAACGTTTTTCTGGTTTTATGAGTCCATTATACAGAAAACAGTTTAAATCCGATGCATCTTTTGGACATGTTTCCATGAGTATTTATTCCGAAAATGTACGAATACGTCCTGGAAATTGACTAATTTTGTAGTTTCATTAGTTTGAAGGAAAATCAATGTTTAAAAAATCAATGTTTAATAATAATTAATCGTTGATTAAATGATAAGCTTAAGAAAAAAAGCTTATATTCTTCTAAAAGTCATATCCATCACGACTGGCTGTGCTAAAAACAACATAGCTTTTCCGTCCACACATACAATGAAAATACATTTTCATTATAATGAATAATTTATTTCCATGGTTTTTTTTAAGTAAAGAAAATGAAAAACGTAACCACTTAAATAGTATTACTATCATGAATTACTTTATAACTACAGACACTAAGACACGGCAATGCGTGGTAGGTATAGCTATCAAAATTCAGACCAATAGCTTTCTTAGTGATAAGGGAGTTAATGTGCAAATTCTGAAATGATTGTGAAAATTAAAATATTTATATTTATATTTAATAAAAGCGCAGGAAAGTTTCAAAGTATTTTGTTCAAAATTAGGTGGCTGAAAAGTTTCTGTATTTTTTCGATCGGTTAAGATTTCTCTTAAACTCAATTTCTCAACTCATATCATCACATTTAAATCCTTGAAGTAGGTTCCTAATAATTTGAAACCTCAGGTTATCCGAACACATAATCCGAATGATGCCTTATTTTGCTATCGAACACATTTCTGGAAACTGAAATGCCTCGCAATAACGTGTGATACATTTTAAGTGCTTCAAACATAGCTTTTCAGCGTTTCGTGTGTGCTTCAAAATTCCTATAAAAACGTGTTTTATAATTTCTACAAACAACATTCAAAACGCTTTATACGCCCGGATAGAACAGGGCACCCATTTTAGGTGGACGGACTATTAAAGGTCATATTGTACTATCGATGCAAACGATCCCAACAAGAAACACAGTGTTTATTGTTCACTCAGATTTCTACTTTCGTCAGCTTTGGGTTTTTCAGTGTGCAAAACTTGACAAACATTATGTTACACACTTCATCGTACGAGCTTTATTGCTCTTGTTTGAATCTTGGTGCTTCGTCTGCCGCATGTATAATTGTGGCTGAAAATGGTTAGTATTCTACACTCAGGCAAGCGGACTTCAAACTTTGTTTGAAGTTTCGATTTTTTTAATGATAGCAAAAGCTTTCTACCAGAAAGTGCAAAATATTAAAAGTAACACTACCAACTAAGCTAACGAGACTACTAGTGGTTTTACGCGGTACACTATCGCATCGTTAGCGTTGGTATGGTGGTTAAAAGAGTCTTTTTATCATTATCGTTAACTTTATAGCTGAAGTGACTTTCTATATATACAGTGTGTCCAATTAAGTCGGCACCATCTGGAAAAAATTTTTTTATTATTTGTGGAAAAAAGTTATTCTTGATAAAAATAACTCCAGCATGCATTGTCGGGAACACAATATGGAATAGTCAGTTGTTAATTTTTTCTAATCTACCATGAAAACACAGATTTTGGCACTTTTATCAACTCTTCTCTGTATTATAAGTAATAACCCACGATTGATAATCGACTAAATGTCAACGAGGAGTTAAATTGATACTACACAGAATTTCTCAGTGCATCCCAGATTAAATGTCGATTTCTAGACAAAAATTATCATTGCTATAATACAAAGAGTAAAAATAGCAAAATCTATTTTTTACAAAAATCGGAATTTTTTTTGGTAGATGGTAGATGGTAGATATTACCTTAGTTTTCAATTATAGTAATTTCTTAATAAATATTGTTGATATAGTTTAAATAATAAACTGTGCCAAGCTTACATTTTTCGACAAATCTCTGGTTGGATTTTTTTCAAGATTTAATTTTTTTCATAAAACAAACAATTAAATAGCTTTCTATATGATGCTGATTTAATTGGACACACTGTACATAAGTATATATTTTATGTAAATAAATTTTATGCATATGAGTACAGAGTACATAGCTCGCGCGCCATTTTGTCTTTTGGGGGATAAACTAAATATATTCCATATAATACAAATACATCCAGCAGCTACCACATCACTTATTCTCAAGGGTAGGTTTAGTTTTAAAAACACGTATATTTATTTTTTTTATTCAAAAACATATGCTTTATTAAGCTCATGTGCTTTTTAACATGAGATATTACACCATGTTGGTTGTTGGTGTATCATAATATGGAAGCTTTTAATATGTGTACATATATATGTATGTGCTTCTGGAAATAAAAAGTATTGTTTTGCGCCTTTACTGTTTTTTTTTTAAACAATTTTAATAAAATGGTTTCGTTTTAAGGGTTGTCAACTATAGACAGACTCGGAATTTTAGTTTTTAAAGTTACCTTAATCTCAAAAATGCAAGTTTAAGTTACCGAAAAATTAGTATACCTGTTCTTCGGTATGCGAGCAAAGACGTGGGCAATCTCATTAAAATGCCAAACAGTAGAACCAGGCCTGCATTAATGCAAGGCCTCGAGTGTTATGGGGGCCCCCAACATTCAAATTAAAAAAAAATCAGCTAATGGCTCATGGAATAAACGAGCCTGCGATCTTCAATCGTAGATCTCCAAAACTACATAGCTCAGGGTACCTGCCCTTACATGGGCCCCTTTGATTTACGACCCAGGGGGGCCCCTCAAATGTTTAATCCGGCCCTGAGTAGTGCTTTACGATGAACAAGTTTTATAGATTAACGAGACCCTTCCTGAGTTTCGGTTAGTTACAACGCAACGCCTTGAATGGTATATCTTACTCTAGTCGCCTCTCAAATGCGAGATGATGTTTATACGTGAAGCCCTAACAAAAACCGACAAAATGTCATAGATTTTAAATATGGCTTCCTATGGTTTTCTGAGAAAAACTACCATTTCCAACGAGGCTACAAATATTTCAACTTTTCCTTACCTTTTAAATAAACATGACTGATAATATAAAGTAATTACAATTTATACCTCGACTATTTTATTTGAAAAAGTGTTGAGCAGTGTTGGGGATTGGGAAAATATATTACCAACTTTGATTTCCCAAAAAATAAACTTCCGAGGTCAAATCAAGAGGGTACATTCATAATAAGTTTCCTAAAATATCCATAAGATAAATGTCCTAAAACTTGCCTGGGCTCTAAATTTAACTATGATCTTATCTTATACTTTTTCAATACATTATAATGATTTGGCGCCAGATCTTTTAAATCCGCCGAAAAAAAAAATAGTAACAACATATTTTTTATACAAATTTGTAATAAAGCTTGTATAGTTTTTTGTTTGTATTTTTAAAAACCGTGTTATTAAAAGAGTTTTTAATAGTTTGTTTCATCGTTGACAAGTGGACCCAACAAGATTTTTTATTTTTATTTGTTTTCAAAAAACACTTCTTTTTTATTTTCAAAACAAACAAACAGATGAACTTGTAGTACACGGTTTTTTTTTTAAATTCATGATCCATAAAATAGGTTTTTAAATTTGCGTCAGTAATTTATCTTTACATCGGTAATATTTAACATTTACAAAAAAATAGTATAGTTTATTTCATGTAAATTGACCTCATAACAAAATAGATATAAGAAAAGATGCAGATTAAATAATTTTCTGCTCACAAGCTGCCTAAATTTTATAGTTTAAAAAAAATATGGTATAAATCTTATGTTTGCCATGGTATCTCGAGAATCATAATACGTAACTCATTTAAGTCAGCAAAAAAATGTCGTTCATTGATTTTTAAATTGATCCCTGTGAAGCTAATATCTCGAAAACGCTGATTCGGAACAAATATTAGGTTGGGTAATCGTTTTCGCCTGGTTAAAATTAATCCTAAACGATTTTTACGTTGAAACACTGCTTACAAAAACTATTCCCTTTGCTGGGTCACTTCCCCACTTTCACTCCCTTTCCTCATATCCTATTGCGCCGAGGTTATAATTTGTAATGTACACATCATGGTCTTTTATTTGATACCCCATTTGGGTATATTTGACGATACTCGCTTATTCATCCCGGCTTTTTCGCTCCACCTTTCCACCCTCCGAAGGTTAACAGTAGATAAAAGCAATCCTTGGCGCTGGTTGTATATCTTGTCAATATTTGAGCTTAATCGATGGACAACTTTTTAAGTTTTTGAAGCACAACTCTTTTAATCCCTATTTCAAACTCTTACTCTAACTATATTATGCGTATATTATACATAAAAACCTTCCTTTTCCATCACTCTATCTATTAGAAAAAACACATCAAAATCCGTTGCGTAGTTTTAAAGATCAAAGCACACATAGAGACATGATAGGTACAGGCAGCGGGAAGCGACTTTGTTTTATATAATGTATTGATATACATGGATAGTATGGGATGGCATTTTTTGCTACGATATTTGGTGGGGATGTTTTAGTAGTTATTCTTGTCGGAGATATATCGGAGGATTCTGGGGATAATTTTTTCAGAAAGGTATTTTAATTGTAAGGAAGTGTTCTATAATCCTTTTTTGCAAACCGAGTAATGGTCGATCACCCAGGTGCCTACTTTGAAACTAATTTTATCTAGTGGCACATCTTTTTTTTCAGACTGAAATGAGTCTTTCTTATATTAATAAAACTAATTTTCTTAAAATTAGGGGAAACCATTTTTGAATCGCAAATTGAGTTTTATTTTGTTCCGATTGAAATTTTGCATTTTTTTGGGAATTCCCATAACTAGACTGATATTTAATTTGAAATCCTATTTAATTGGAATAGGTGTATTGCATTTATTTGATTATATTCTATTCTTGCATTTTTTTGGTGGGAGCGCCGATAAGTATATAATTTTAAAATTTATTTTGTCATTTTCTTTTCGGGAAGAGTCATTTTTCCTTCGAATTTCAATTTCCCTTCCTCTTTTTGAAACTTTTCCTACGAGTGCCCTACATAAATACCATATACTTTGTTTAGCAGCGCTATCATGAATAAAATATACAAAAATAATAAGTAACTAGGTTTTAACAAGAGTTTCATAATAATATGTCACAATTTGAAATGTGTTCGTTTTAAACGTATATTACGTACATATACCATTTTTAAACAGGGGGGGGGATACAAACAGAGAAGGACAATACAGAGAAAATTTCAATGAAAAACAATGATAAAAATATATATAAAACTCACATAGTTGACGTCGCTTTTTAGTCTCTTCAACAATAAATGTTTACTTGTCAATGAATTTTTTATGAGAAATTTAAAAAGTTTAAAAATATATGAGGCAGTCGTTCAAGGGGGGTTTAGCTTTGGTGGGCGGCTGATTCGAGCTATATGTATTTACTACAGGAGAAAAAAAACAAATTTTTTACGTACTTTTTGATTAACATTAATGATATGTGTTCCCAACAATGTTAAATTTTTTTTTTATTATTCTATAACAATTTTTATTGCGTTCATATTTCATTCGACATTAATTTAAGACAAAAAATATTTTAATGTCTCCCTCTGAATAGTTTGAATGGTAGCGAGAAAATTGATATTTAAATTTTTTGTGTTATTTTAAAGTTGAGTAATTTGAAAAACAAAAAACAAAAAATTTTTGTCTGGTGCTAAGTTTACGAAAATTTGGTTTACCTGTAGCATCACATTGTCCTAATTGGTTAAATGAAATTATGAACTCAGATTAACCACATTTAAAATTCACCAACCGTAAAACAGAAAATCTTAGTGATTTGGGGACACATGTGAGACAAGAATATTATAAGAATTAGCATTATTGATAAACAGACGATAGTCGAGAGAGAAGCGATACATTTTCGAAAAACAGACAAATGAATATATTAATTAATTTAGAGTAAATCGGACCATGTATATATTTATGGGACAGCATTAACTGGACATGAAGGTATTTTTTCACAATGCAGGTAAGCTGACGACTGGTTGTAAATGTGGATTTGTAACTTAGATAAAAGCTGCAAAAATTTAGATTCTTATTTGCAGCTATTTACAAGCTCCGATTGCATATTGTTTTACAAATCATATTCTAGTTAATTTTAATTCGGTAAAGTTTCAAATACGTATATAACCATAATTATAACTATTTTCAGTTACTTTTGACATTTACTGTAGAAATTGCATGTAAACATTTGAGGAATACTCATATTTTAAACAATTTCGCACTTTCTGTAAAATAGATAATGCCACGATTGATTCTCATATCTCGATTTTTTAATCCTCCGCTACTGATTTAAGTTAGGAAATAAAATTTAATATTATTAATTATAAATAATTAAACTATTAATGAAAAAAAAATTTTAAATAAAACGTAAAGTATGTTTATAAAGTAATTTATTAATCTATTTTATTATAATTAATTTAGTAATTAATTAAATTAATAAAAAAAAAATCTAAAATAAAAAATAAAACTGTAAATAAAAACCAGTAGCATTTGTTTTTATAATATAAATAATATTATTAATATGAGCATATTAAATAAATACCTACACATCTTAGAGCATTAATAATAAATAATAATAAAAAATTGATTTCTTATCAATTAAAATAATCAATTTTTTATTTTTTTAAAAGTCCTAAGAGAAGGTTTTGATTTTTGATATATGTATTTATGACACCTTTTAAAAATGATATCATTAATTATACATTTTTTTATTTTTAAAATTAGAACCAGTATTTCTTTTTTGAGTCGATTGATAGGCAGATTGATATTATACCTTTTTATTCACAATCTTTACCCGAGAATATGTACGAGCCGATGAATATAAGTCCTGTTAAAAATATTCTACTTAAAATATCCCTGAATAAATATCCATATCAAATTACCATAGAGAAAATTTTCGGTTAATTACAAGTTAGTTTCTCAATTTTGATGAACGTCAAAGATATTAGTGAAATATGTCTGAATGAGAAAAAGTTTTAAGTTTCAAATTGATTGTATTAATTCATTATTTTTTCCATAAAATGAAATAACACTTTAATTTCAAGAATTATTTGCTTTTTCCACTTGTAACATTTGTAATATGTTGTGACATGTTTCGTACTCTGAATCAATTTTCAAACTGTTAATTTCTAAAAGAATTGTTGAAATTAAAGTATAATTTTATTTTCATCAAAACAAGTACAAATTGAGCAAAATGATATGTGAATAACAAATTCAGTTATTCTAGTTAAAGCTTGTGCCTGTTTTGAGAAATCTTGTAAAATCTTGACTTAAGTTGCTCAATTTTTACGAGTTCTTGAATAAAATATTCAATACCTTACCATGAATATGTTTAAAGTTTCAGTTTAGAAAAGCTCATTAAAATCTGTTCAATATTTTTGTAGTTAGAATACCACGTACTTCTTTCTTCCTTTTATCTTATAATAACGGTGGAAGCGTTGGTTTCACTTACTTTTGTGGCGAATGGATATGTTTAAAATATTTATCTGCGTTCCCACCATCAGTTAGAATATTTCATCAAGTGATATAGAATGCTTTCACCCAAATATTGCTACGAAACGTTCTGATCTAACTAATGCATCCGTTTAAAGGGCATGCTGCGCTATAAACAGATATACAGGCAACAATTTTGTCTTATACTTTTACTATTTCTTTTTTTCCAAGTTGTTATCAAAAAAGAAGGCATTCAACAAACTTTGTTCGATAATGAAACTCAAAAATATTGATCCATTTTAGTCATAAATCTTATCATGTAATGGATTGTAAATTTACTTACTGAAAGAAATAAATAATAAATTAAAATTGCACTTTTTAACATAAACAAAACAAAACAAAAATAATTGACTTATATTATTTGTCAAATAAAATCAATATATATCAATGAATAATGACGATTCAATTTATTTGGCAAATACTACACTTATCAAAAAATAAATAAAAACCTTTAAGTGAGAAATCGTTTAAAAATGGTATTTAGTTAGTTAAAAGTGTAGTTAGTTTTTATATGAATGTGATATTATATACAGAGTGTTTCAGGGATATTGAACGATTCATGAATGGTATATCTTCTTCATAGCCTATTACTTAGACATTGCACTTTTAATATTTGATGACTGGAGAAATAAAAACTTCAATTATTACTTTTTTACAAAAGTTTCACTGTCAATATCTTGTCAGTATGATCATTTTTGAATTGCTTAATATAGTTTAAGAATAGTCCTACAGCTCGAAACTGAGGCAAAAAGTTTTTAAATTCAGTTATTTGTGTGCAAGGAGTATATGTTAAGAGTTAACGCGCTAACGAGATACGCGGAAAATTCAACAGACCGTAATTTTACATATTCCGTTCTTACAAGTAAAGCAAAGATTTCACCTGCTTTTGGCTATAAAAAATGTAAGGTAGATTTTTTAATAGCTTTAGAAGAAATGTATTAGATTCAATTTGAGGACAGGTAAAGTTCTACGAATATACTTACGATAAATATTTCCATACTTTTATAAAAGCCCAGGAAATATAAATTTTGTATCTACCCGCTTTTTCAAATTTGCCAGGTCTCAATTGAATATTATCGAATAGTTTAGTTTAATAGACCGAATAGTTTTTTCACATCGGTATACGGGGTACGGAGGCGGATAGAATAAGAGTGGGCACCTGCCCAACCTTGGATTGGGACAGGACAAATATTTAGATGTGTTTATGATCAAATATGTTTCAAACTTAAAGTAAAATTTTTGATTTGCTCCCTTCCAGGACTCAAAAGTCTAATTTTTTCCACCTTCGAGAAAAAACTGGAATCTCATTTCGTGTTTACAAATCATTGTAAACACCTCAAATGTAAACTTGAAATGATACTTTTGATTTCGATTTTTGGAATGAAAAATCTTTTAGGTTCTTAGGAAATTTTGTTTTTAGGTTCAGTCTTTCCCTGAAAGACATTTTATGCGTAGAACTATTCTTTATATCGGTGATCTGAACCACCCAGTAAATATAAATACATATAGGTATGATTATATTATACTTGATTTTCTGTTATCATGTTTAATTTTAAAGGCATTTGTTTAAAAGCATTCTTATGTTTTGTCCCTCGTTGACAAGTGACAGTTGATTATTAAAAACACCTTCTTTTCTTTATACCTATTTAAAAGTCTCTTACCTTTAGTCCTCTATACCTTTACTATACACTAGGTATAGTAATGTTTAAAGTTAACTAAGTATGCATGTACATGTTATAGTTGTGATTGTGATTGTGAAGACTAGACTCTGTGAGGTAACTTATTAACCTTTTAAACATTCAAACATAATCTGTACAAAAAAGTGTATTTATATTCCTTCTTATACCATGTATATGAAATATACCAAGGTATACTAAGTTTAGTCCCAAGTTTGTAACGCTTAAAAATATTGATACTATGAACAATATTTTGGAATAGGTGTTCATAAAATCAACTAATTAGTTCATTTTCGGTTGTCTGTCTGTCTGTCGTCTGTCTGTCCGTCTGTCATAGCGATTACTCAAAAACGAAAAGAGATATCAAGCTGAAATTTTTATAGCGTGCTGAGGACGTAGAAAGTGAAGTCAATTTCGTAAATAGCAACATAGGTCAATTCGGTATTGGTTCCATAGGACCCATCTTGTAAACCGTTAGAGATAGAACAAAAGTTTAAATGTAAAAAACTTTTGTATGAAACATTTTTTCGTTAACATCACTGTTTACCCGTTAAAACGCAAATTGTATAGTATGTATTATATGGGAATATCAGTTAAATATGTATGACATGTATGTATGTGCAATGTGACAGAGTAATCAAAACAGTTTATGCATGGTATTTCAACAATTAACTCAGTAAATTGTTTGTTTTTGCTTGTTTTATATATACTTTATAATATACGTATTTTAAGACAATAATCATTTACCTGTAGTCATTTAAATAATATGTTCATGTGTTGTTAATGTGAAAGATTTAGGAGTTTAATTACGTCACACGTAACGTATTTCTATCGGAGTGAAAGAGAACGCGATTAATTAGAAAGACAAAAATTAAAGTTACCTAAATAGTAGTTGTATTAGTTCAGTAAATCTGGCAACGCTATTACGAATATTCTCAGACATTGCTTGGCTGTTCACACAGTATAACAAGCAGTACATAAATCTAACAACGAAGTTTTGCCCATGATACTCGCTGACATTGTAACTTTCTATAGGTCCAATCAATAAATTAACCTGATTTTTATACTTTTTGGATCAAAATTACCCCATCCACCCAGTTTCATCTAATTCCAACACAAAAATTTTTTTGCGTTTTTCTTGATTTTTTCAAGGGGTGCCTTAAAAAAATTGCAAAAAATCGAGAATTTTTTTTCCAATTTCGATAAAACTCAGTATATAAGGTAATTTTGACCCAAAAAGTACAAAAATCGTATACAATTGATGACTGGTCGAATAGCTATTGAGATACGGACTAAAATCGATCCAAATATTGCAATATCTTAGAAACTCTGCATCCAATCAGTTAATTAACATGGTTTTTATACTTTTTGGATCAAAATTACCCCATCCACCGAGTTTCATCAAATTTCAAAACAAAATTTTTTTTTGCGTTTTTCACGATTTTTTCAAAGGGGTACCGAGAAATTTTTATGTCTCCAATTTCGATAAAACTCAGTAAATAATGATGTTTTGACCCAAAAAGTACAAAAATTTGGTCTTTGGGATGAAGCTATGAACTAATGTATGAGGAAAGAAATGGTAAATTAAAATTTATATTTTTGAAATACAAAGTATATAGAAATTGAGAATTGATAGTTAATATATTCTTTTTGGTTTTAAGTAGATAAAATGGAATAAACTATAGCATGAACTATACATACGTTAAGTATACTTAAGAATAATAAAAGTCATACAGTTAATGATATAATAATTTTTGCAAACAAATATAGATATTGTAATAATTATATAGTTAAAACATATTTATATATATACGTTTTTATATATAAATATTTTTTAAAAACAGTTACGAATGAAGCCTATAGCATTACACTATACATAGTATTACATATTACATACCATATGTGCTTTCAATAACTTTACATTAAGTACTTAATACATGTATATGTACTTAATACCATCATTTATACCGTATGTCAAACATTACTTGAGTAATATTATGAATAAAATATTATTGGTTTCAATTGCATTTGTTTAATTTCATTTATAGTCTTGCATCTATAAGAATTTGCAATGCTGAAAGTTTTTGTAGATACAAACATTATTTCCTCACAAAACTGTGTGTCACAAATCTTATCTATTCTTTCTGAAAATTGTTAAAGCGGAAAATTCGTGAAACTATTCAAAATATACACCAAATATTCCACCAAAGAAATTCGTTATAATATATGATTTCCAACAAAGCACAGCTTTTTTAAATGGAGGGAGTAACATACTTGTGACACTACAGGACCGATATGGTCGGAGTATAATCGCAGGCGTTTCGAAGATCTTATATAACTTCCAAGGGTCCTTATTTTTGCGGCTATTACAGGACACTGGCTGTGAGGCAGGCACGCTGAACACCTGCGCCTGACATTGTATCATGAATACTGTAGGAGCTTTCACAGTGAGGAGGAGAAAGAAACTTAACTGTCACTACCCGGCTCTTGTCATGAGGAGGTGGACTCACTTGAGCCAGTTTTTCTTTGACGATCTTTCGGACCTGAAGTCCGTTGACTTCAAGCACTCTTGCTGTTCCTAAATAGCTTCAAATGGTTCATGGAGTAGTGACCGGGGATGGGCCAACCTTTTTTTGTATCACAACGGACCCTATGGTCTTAGTGTGTCCCATCCCAGGACAGCCACTCTAACCATTTGGTAGTTTGGATTGAAGACTCATACAAAATTTGTCACATTACTCACAAAAATGTAAATGTTGAATTTTAAATTAAAATTGATTAAAGAACGAAGAAATTATAAGCATTCATAGATTGTGGCCCCTCTCTTTCTTGCTAAGCAGAGTTTTATATGTAATCTCTATGGCGATATGACGCCACTATTAAGATATCTTTCTCTTTGTTTAATTAGGAGGTTTAAACGTTCATATTTTGCGTACTACTAAAGATTTTCAAAAACCAATCTCACTTTTCAAATGATGATAAAATTTAGTCGCCATCCCTATTTTCGACTGCGTGTGAATGTTTCACTTAAATTTCTTAGCAATAGAATGAATCTTCTCTAAAAATCCCGAGCTTACTGTATATTCATTTAAACGTAGTGAATGTTGAAGATCGTGACAACTGTCATTAATAACATACAACAACAACATTGGCATTATTATATTTACAGTACATACATACACACACACACTGACTGTACTGTTAGTGTTAATTAAATGTTTTGAAATATTATGTCAGTTTTACAGATTTCTGTAATATTAATATTATTATTAGTTTTAATAATTATATTATTATTAATGATAATTTATTTTATAAAATAAAATTACTTTATTCAATCATGATAAATGTTTTATTCATTTTTATATCATTTATTTGATTTTTCTGGAAAATTTTATATAATTTTCATTGAACTTGTCAACTCTAATGGCTCAGTTGGTCAAACAATTCCGTATTCAACTCCGTACGTGGCGTGTCTAGTGTAGCGGGTTCACGCTTGGACCATTCGTTACATTGTGATTACTACAGGAGAGTGGCCACAATGTGACCAAAGGCGAAATCGTAGACCGCGATTTCATCAGAAGAAGAATGACCCATTCGGGTTAGCCATTCCTTGAAGTACTTTCCGATTTGGAGTCAAAGCACTCCTCTTTCTTTTAACGTCAAAGCCCTCGTGTTGGTTTTAAATACCTCAAATGATTCATGTAGTCATGGTGGGGATGAATTTCCATCTTTCTTACTCACCATGGCATACTTTATGCTATATTTGTCAGAAACTGCCAGAGTACTTTGTGGAGTCTTTATAGAAAGGTAATATACAAAATATGTGTAGCTCCATTAAATTTTTTTTTCACACGTACAATTTTGCGCACTTTTTTACTAATTCTAGAAGAGATTCTATCTTCCTATAAAAATATAATTATTTCAAAACAGGATTAAAGATTAAGATTTTGTGTGGGCAAAATATCTATTTGCTTTTTCCTCTCCATCGAAGGCCATGAAAACTAACACCTTTTCATAACAACTTGTCAAAATCAGATAATATTTATATTAATAAAAAGTTTATCGATAAAACAGAAAACTATATTATCATATACATACAAGTTGTTTGTTTGTCTAATATAATAATTAATTTATTAATTTTTTTTTTTGTTGCAAAAATATTATATTATGTTGTTACAATTTGACATATTTAAATTAATTGATAATTTTTTTTTTTTTAATATTTTTATTCAAACTTATAAACCGTGAGCTCAAAATGATACGAAAATTCCATGAATCTTTTTGTTTGCCGTCTTGATAAAGATAAGTTTCACTGGCTGAACGTAAATTGTGCACTTTTTACATAAAGATAATCAAAGCTAGATTTCTTGAATTTACGATTTCTCAATACTTAATTCAATAAAATAAGTATTTGACTTTTTAAAAATTAAAGTAAAGCAAGAAAATAGTGTTTTACTGCTTTAAGAACAAATTTTCCTGTTAGTACCTTTTTCAATTTATTATTATTATTTCTCAATACATTCCATAGTAAATTATATATTTTACTGAAAAAACAGAAGCCTGAATATTTCGAAAAACTAATTTTCAGTTGTTTTTCATTCCATCTACTCTCTAACTGGAAGTACAATTCAAGATATGTTGGTAGGGTCTTACTTTCTCGTAAGACTGTCAACAAATGATAACATATCTGAAAAATTTTCAATTTTCACGGTAAGTCACGATTAAACGTTCGAATTTCTTATCTATACAATACTCAAAAACACAGACATGAAGAATCATGAAAATTTTGCTTTATTTTTGACTCACGGTCTCTTATTAAGTTAAAAAACAATATTCCATGTTTTTAATATGTTAATTAGATTTAATTGAATTTGAAATATGTTCATATAAATAGTAATTATATATATTATATTACTTTAAATAATGTAAAATATGATTATTATGTTAAGTAAAAGAGTACAAAATAGGAGTGGTACTAGTTATTAATATATTATTAAGATACAGGATGTTTCATTTGCAATGATACATATTTAATTATATCGCAAAAAAAAAAAAGAAAATTAAAATTTAACTTCTACATTATTCATATTTTGTTCTTTTATTTCTGATGGGAGCAGCACGCTTGAGCTAAACTTAGAGATATGAATGCCAACGAAGAGGACATGAATCACTTAACTGACAAATTGATGAGTAATGATCTTCTATGTACATCTTTCAATATTGTATCGGGTAGTTTTTGTAAAGCTCGATGGCTTGATGTTATATTCACCACCAACTTCTTCGTGAGATAAGACACTTTAAGAGCACCCCGATAATTTCCAATTCAGTGGACAAGTTTAAAGTTGGAGAATTTTCTTTTATTCACCACCAACTTCTTCGTGACATAAGACACTTTAAGAACACCCCGATAATTTCCAATTCAATGGACAAATTTAAAGTTTTCTTTTTGAGTTTAAGTTTTTTTTGTGACTAGGTTCTTCAATGAGCTTAGCCACTCAAAATGTTATCACACAAAATTGTTTGAAAAATCCAGATTGACACGTACTATTTTTAAAAAAAGGGGCATATCGGTAAAAACATTTTGCGTAAAATGGTCATTAAATTATTAGAAAATAACATAAAAATCGCTTCTCAATATTTTCAGTAGTTTTTCACGTTGTACGCACAGGTATAAAAAAGGTGTAAAATTCTACTTTATATCATACTCATATTATCAGTGTATATTTCTACGATAGGTACTGATGTCATTAGTCTGAAAATATAGTTTTTGATTGTATACAATTTATATGATATAAGAATTATTTAGCTATATTTTAGATTTATTTTTAAAATGTTATTTAAAATGAATTTTTTTTTTCTTTTCTTTAGAAATAGTTTTATGGCAATTGTATAAGCCATAAAGTTAAAAATAATATCTAATCTATTCAAAGAAATGTAATTGTATAGTCTGTGCCAGTTAATATGGGCCTCAAATGTTACCATGAAAGTAGGCCATTTTCTTTTAATGAAAATATTGATTCCTCATTTGTACCAGAAGAACAAACTGAGTATTGTAAAAAAGAAAATCCTTTTTTTTCTACAAAACCGAAAAGTTTTAGTCGCTTTCTATATGGAATGTGTTATTGTAAGATATTTGTTTCATATTTGAGATATTTGTTGTTATATTCATTTAAGTATAGACAAGAAGCTCAAATTCTTTTGGATTTTTATATTTATTGCATCTAGAATAGTGGCAGATTTTGGACATAAATAAGAAATTTTTATAAAAATAAATTTATTATGATAATTTAAAAATAATTAATTAGAAACAAAATTGAGTGTATGTTTATTAATTCAATAAATATTTTTCAAAATTGTTTGGTAATTACTATAAAATCACACCTACTACCGACTACAAATGTTAACAAGGCTTAACAATAACCCTACAATATAAGGTACCGATCATCATAAATTGATTGGTATAACGTCTTTAATTAATAAAACTATTTTCGGGTTTATAAATTGTATATCAAAGATTTTTCCATAGATAATTAAGTAAATGTTTATTTTTCTTCCTTCCAAGAAAATAGAAAACTTTGCTATAGTTTTGGGAAATTAAACATTTAAGTACTATTTTCTCTTATTATCAGTTTTTTATATAATATGGTGGAAGCGCAAATAAATGTAATACAGAACATAGAAAGAATTGATAAACTGAACAATTTAATCGTGTTTCTATAAGTTATGGGCTTCTTTTAGAAATATTTTAAGTTCAACAAAAACAGTGTTATGAAAGGAGTTAAAGCTAGAAGGCTAGTTCTTTTTTAAAAATAATTAACCCCCGAACCAAAAAAGGTGTGTTATAAGTTTGACCCTTATGTGTATCTTTCTGTCTGTCTGTGTCATCGTAGCGCAAACGGATGAACCAATTTGGATTATTTTTGTTTCGTTTGAAAGGAAATTTAATGGGGAGTGTTCTTGGCTATATTTCAATTGCGAGTTTAGAGTTTTGTATCCGGAAAAATTATAAAATCGGCGATGATCCTCACAATCGGTTCGGTTTGGAGGAGTCTCTAAGGAAAAATTTAATTTAATGGCGAGTGTTCATCGATACGTTTAAAGTGCAATTCCGTACCCGAAAAATTTCACGGGGGGGGGGGGGGTTAAATTTTGTAAATTTCACTTGTTAGTCAAAGGTTCTCGATTTTTGACAATATATCCAAAAAAATACCATATACATGCCAAATAGAGTGTGTTTTAAAAGAATTTTATAAGATAGATATAATATTTCAACTATAAAGGTACATAATTTTGAACAAAGCCGACAATAAATATATCTACTATACCGGTAAAGATTTTTTTTTTTTTAAATATTTAAATTGTCGGTTTTTATATCTAATTTATGAATATTTCATTAGTGATTATATTATTATTATTATTATTATTATTATTATTATTATTAAAAATATAAAATTATTTTTTTATTACTTATTAAAATACACTTTTTAATGGTTTATGTTTTGTGGTACTCAATTGCTTAAGATATGACTCTACTTCTGTTCTTTTTAGTTTGGTGTAGCACAATAAATGTAAGTAGAAAAAGATATTGTTATTTTAGTGTAATCAAATTGACTTTTTTAGCTTACACCTTGCTACAACAGGCTAAAAAGAACAGGTTAACTGACTTTAATAAATAATACATTCATCATACTTAAGTAACTTTTTGACTGAGAATAGTAATAAATAAAATATTAAGTTGTTGATGATAATTTTATTGTATTAAAAGTTTCACTAATTAAAATGTCTAATAAAATTTAACAAAAAATTATGTTCTAAAATTATTTAACATTTTATTTTTTGCAAATTTTTTTTAAACATTGAAATTATTAATTTCTATAACTTATTTTATATTGCTTTTAAAATTATTAATTTTTTAATGTAGCTACTTAAGTCATTTCCGGTTTATTTTTAATGTTTTCATGTTTGACCGTTGTTTTTAAGTAATTAATCGTTTCTAAGTTTTATATTTTGTAGAATTTGTTAACTTTATTTCGCTAAGTCACAGATTCAGAAATTCATTTAAGTTGTCGAAATTACTAAGTTGAATAGATTTCTTTCATAGTCCCGGCGCATAAAAAGTAGAAATGGTTAAACTTATTGGTTCTAAAACGAATGCATTATTTTTCAAGTTTATTTTATTACGTCGGAACCCAGCTTTTATTCAGTGTATGATAAAGCTCAGTGAAAATATTAATTTCCGAGAAAAATTTATGTATTCCGTGCTTCCGCTTTAATTTAATTATTATTCATTGAATCCATGTAAAGTATGTTCATCTGTGAGACCGTAGCTTTTAAACGAATGGAACGATGTCGTTGAAATAAAAAATCGGGCGAAAAAATTCAAAACAAAATAGAAACCAGTTTATCTTATGTCCTTCCCATTGAGATTTTTATCGAAAGCTATCTGGCAGATGCTTGAAAGCTGAGAAAATTAAATTATTTTGAAAAATTCAAAAAGAAATGTCTAATCTAACGAATTGCAGGAAGGAAGGAAACTTATCCAACGGACTCGGTTACTGAAGGAAAACGTAATTTAAGATTTGGTGAAATATAATTTTTTGTAACTTTTCCAATGAATTCAGCTTAAGTATGAAGTCTACTCATTTTGAAGAATCAAAACATTTTGATAAGTAAACATAATCCTAGCAAACTTATAAGAGCCAATTATTTTTTTAATCAATTAATAAAAATCAATTTTTCAACATTTTTTACGCAATAAAAATACCAATATCTTCACTCTAAATGATTTATGAAATATAATTAAAATTAATTAATTAAATATATATTGAAAATAAAATTAAATAATTAACAATAAAATTAATATAAATTGTCAATTAATAATATTTTATAAATAACACAATGACTACTAATTGAAAAAAAAAATACAGCAAAAAGTAAAAAAAAAACACTTGACAAATACATTTACTTAATAATGTTAATTAAAATCTATTAAAATAAAATTAATTCTTATTTAAAATAGGTTTTCCATTCAGAGTGTCTGAACTTTAAACTTCAACAACTTGCATGTGTGACATCCTTATTTTGTGTGATATATCGCCAAATCGACATGAAAGTAGGTCGAAGAGCTGTTCGACAATGGAGGATCGCCACATCATCGTTGGGAAAGTCATTCTGTACCATTTTAGTTCGAGTTACTTACGATTGCCAATTGGATCTCATTGTCAGTATGAGCCCTACAAAATCAAAAAACATGCAAACGTCCTCAAAATTTGAGGTCTGATCGAGTGCCTTTTAAAGTCTCAAGCTCGAAGAATGCCATTGATGAATACTATTCACGGAGCATAAAGAATGCCGTCAAAATATGATGTGCGAAGCTGTATTTATCATTTAGCTGGTTTTATATTTATTTTATATTTAACACACAAAATGTCATGAAATTTGTTTACAGTAAAAAAAATTTAAAACTCCTCAAATTGTTTGATTTAAATTTAAAGATTGGACACTCTTAATGGAAAACCCTACACTACCGAAAAAAAAATAATAAATAATCTTTAAATGTATTTTTTACACAACAAAATATTTGTAATTTTTTCCCATTTATTTTACATCAATATTATTTAAAAGTGTTTTTGTGAAATAAAAACGATTTTTATGTAAAATATATTTTAATTAATTAATTAATCTTAAGTGGAAATGTTTTTTTTTTCTTTAAATAAATTTTGTATAAAATATACATAATTTTTTGTTAAGTTGTTTTTTTATTAGTTTTTTGTGTTTTTTGAAAGTTTTTTTCTTGTATTTTTATTACAATGTAAGTTTAAAATATTAATTTTTGATTGTAGGAAGCTGTTTTTTGGTTTTTTTCCTCAATAATATAAAATTTATGGAATGATTTGTGTACATCATTCCAGGAGCTTGGAGCACTGCTTTATAAGGAAAAGGGGATAAAATATTACATTATAATTTTATTTTTTTATAGTTTTTATCAAAAAACTCATTTTGTATAATATGAGATTTTTGAGTGCCTTTTGTTTTGTGATATGTCGCTCAAACTCTCCAGTTAGGACAGAGTTTTTCAATAGTTTATTTTTTCATTATCAAAAAACAATAACTTTGTAATATGGAGAACCATGTAAAAGCTATAATACAATTGTTTTATTTTATCTTTTTGTGGAAAATGTTGCGTTGGCTGATTTTCCTAAGCTTACTTGAGAAAAAAAAGCATATCTTACTTTGATTCTATATAGCTACAAAAGTGTTGTGGATATATATATTATAATTAAAATTTATTATTAAACGACCAACCCGACGCGACGGCCTTCAATGTGTTTTAATGATTTTTAATATATTATAATTTCAATAAAAAATTTATCTAAAAACGTTAAAACTTTCCCGCTTAATGATTTTAATTTTTGCCAGCTTATCGATTTTAATTTTGTGGTATAAAGAATTTGTTTTGAAACGACAAACTATAAATACATTTCGTAATTGAAAATATTTGAATTAAATTTTATCTTAATAAATAACAATTTCCTTTTAAAGGTTGTTTAGGCATAAATTTATATTTAAATTTTTATAAATTAAGATTTTAAGCTAAATATTGGCGTTTTGTATGCGAAGCAAGATATTCATAATTAATGTGCACCGGTTTAAAATTTACTTGACTAAAAACGTATAAATAATAGGTTCGATATTATCTTTAGAATTTTGTGAAAAATTCTTTAGGCTCGTTAAGCACTTGGGCGAACAAAAATCATGGAATTCGCACCATCGGTGTTTGTAAATGAACTAAAAATTAAAACCAATTAAATAAATGTTGGAAGCGCATATAAATCATATATTTCATAACATCTAACTATTCAAATGTATTTATTTGCGCTTCCACCAATTTTATCCAGAATTTTGAACAGCTATTTGAACAGTATTGAGGAATTATTTAATATTATTCAGGTATTGTGAATAGGTATTTATTAGGGTCTTATGTGAGTGAAGCGAGCTACACTGCCAAAGGCTCCAGCCAGACCAAAGGCCAGTTATTCCAAAGCTTAAAGTTTTCACTTCCTTCGGCAGTCCCCATGACTTTAATGAACCCCTTTACTATAATAAAGCTCAACGGTTTTTTGATTATTTATTGTTCGTTTAAAGGTGCTTATATCTGGAATTACAAGTTGAATTCGAGAAATTATTTGAATAAATGATGAAGTACTTTATCAGCGAGCTGTAACTTTTTTGTTTTTAAAGTTGAAATTGCGAAGCGAAGGGGGCGGGTAATTTCTGGTTTAAAATAATACACTAGGTCAATGATAAAAGTGCTTGTCCATTATAATATGTTTATACTTAAGATTGTGCGGGACTACCTTAATGAAAATACTAGAGCGGAAAATAGTTAACCACAAATGAATGAATTTTTAAATATATTATATTTCTTATCAAAATATGCGGTTAAATTTTAATTTTTGATTATTATAATTAAACATTTTAAATGATTAAGTTATTTTGGAAATTTTTAATCAGTTTTTGGTATTATTAACAAACATTTTTTTGTAAACATCAATAAATCTGAATGCTTGTTTCGTAATGAAGAAATTTAAGGTTTCCGCTAAAAAACCCAATGTAAATATCGAAATTTGCTTTTTATCATACGTTTTACCGGGAAACGGGAATTGAAAACTATTTAAAAGCTATTGAAAAACGCTTGTTTTAATTTTTAAAACAAAGCAAAAATCTATAAATAAAACTCCGGAGAGAAATCGTGCGACAATCGTACAAGGATACATACCAAGAAGTGTAGCAGAATAAAATTATATAAGAGAAGATTAAATATGATTCTTTGAAATAAATAATTCATATTACATCGAAAAATGTTTGTATTTACCGAGTGTAGCAAAGCAAAGGTGGCATAAATTTCAAGATTTTCATTAATGTCGTCGTATTTTGTATAGATTTTTTTTCACAACGCCTACAATCCGTAGATAGTTCAACGGACAAAATTATAGCAATACATTTTGAGCAATTTTTTCCGATATCAATATGTTAGTATAGGCATGAATACAATACTATATGGTTACACATACATTTTAATACACACAGTATATGATTATTTAACTAGAAAATCTACCTACAGGTTATACAAATGAATTTGTTGACTCGTACAATGCACCAGGTTTGCCTGAAGGTGTTAATCACGCTATCCACTTCTTGGTAACTTATTTAAACCCATCACAAACATCATCGGAGTAAGTGAATAAGTGATCATTATATTTATTGACAATATACATGAACACCTTAGTAACATGCAAATATATATAAGAATCTCTTTTAGATTATTATTTATTCTAAAAATCTATAATATTTGAAATAAAGTGGTATTTGGGTTGGTAAATCTTAAAATGAAGAAGTTAGAACCTCAATTGAGTTTCAATCGCTTACTTGGGCTGAATCGCTTACTGGGGGAATTAAGGCAGCACGAACACCATTAGGCTATTTTAGATTTAGGGTTGAAATTATTTGAACCTTATTTTCAACTGTGATGATGAATTTTGTTATAACTTCATGAATATAGACGAAAATAAGAATAAAATTTTTCGATATCTGCCTTGGTTTTCAAAATATCGAAAGCTAAATAATATCTCCCCCTCGACCTAATGCTCAGAATTGATTTAGACCTAGTTCAACTTCACAAAAAAATCAAGCTTTTTATTTAAAATTGCCTTGGTTTTCGTACCTCCTTAATCGCATTTTGTTACAGTAAATACAAAATATTAATTATCCAGCTGTTTTTAATTGTTCATGACTTACACGCAAATAACCGTTTATCTACATATTTAAATATTACACAGATAAATGTTTTTTTCGCTCAGTAATTTTTTTATTCCATTTAAAATGCAAAAATATTCTTGTATTCCCTTATCAAACGTAACGTGTCAAGAAATCCTTTTGAATTTTCATTACGCAAGTTTACAAGGATGGGCGTATTGGTACAAAACGTCATGTAAGAAAATAAGGTTTGCTTTTTGTTTGTTTGTTCTAGGAAATTCTTTTGGATAACTATAAAATTCGAATTGAAGGATTATACAACTAGACACCATGTAAGTCAAAGTACCACGAAGAAAACACTTATATATTAAATATTATTTCCGATTCACTGTGGTAGTAATTATTAATTCGTTAATTTGAGTTGAAGAAAAATGAAAGAAAATAATATTAAATTTAATGAAATCCATATATACAAACCATAAACTTATATATCCACCCATACAATTATATTAATAAAGTTGTCAGCGGATACAAAATCGTAGTTTGAGTATTACAAATTGATTCCTTGTTCCATAAAATATAGTTTATTTTATACATAAAGTTTATCATTAAACCTTGTAAAATTATTAGGTCAAAATAGCTAGATATACATTTCAAAAAAAAAAGAATTTTTTATTTAAAAAATAACCAAACAAATCGATATTACATCACGATAATAATCATAAATAATTGAACATGATTGGTTTTTATGTAGTATAAGGTACCTATATTGTTTTTGTGTTATGTTTCTTTAAAACAACACAAAATATTATAAAAATTGTCCTTAAGGCAAACACGATTTTTTACTCAACTTGGCTTGTTTTTAATTTTTTGTTTGTTGGTATTTTTATATAATAATTTGGATAATTAGTATTTCCGTAATCATTATAAACGTTCTCAAATATATAACAGAATATAAGGAATATAAAATATGTTGTTTGTTTTAATTGGAGAGCTGAAATAATATTAAATAATACCTTCAGTATATTTGTACACCTGGTATGTACAGGATGATTCTATATCGAATAAAATCAAGATCAAATTTGTTATAACCAACTTGAAAAAAAGGAGGAGGTTATCATAATTATCGTTAATTATCAACTAATTTTATTTATTCCTTTTTTGTTTGATAGATCATACTTCAGAGAATGTCCCATCTAAATTTTATTAACATTATTTTTAAAAAAAATAAAGGAAAAATTGTAAAATCTAACGCTGCAGACCGTCACCAAATAAGCAACGAGAAAGAAAGAGAAATAATATATAGGTGATAATTTACTTTTTTTAATTTAGAGGCAATTTTATTACAGATATGATATACAAATTAGATAGTGAACAAAATTAAGTCTAAATATTGCTTTTAAGCTTCAGTCTTTTCGTAAGCATTTTGAGATCGTGAGTTGATGGTAACATAGCCTTCAATTACTTTGAAAGCCATAAACAAATTAGTAATTAATGCATATTATTTTTGCCTATATGATGTCGCATCATGACGGCTCGTGTTTTAGGTCACGTGATATATACATGCAAAATTACTTTTAATTTTAATATAATAAAACATTAATGTGTTTTTGTGACTCAAAATCAAAATATTTTATATATTTCTACATAAATTTTAATTTTTATCAAATTTCATAATTTTTTTTTTCACTACCGAAGGTACCATATTGAATTTACATTCCATTACTGTGTAATTTCTCATGTAAAATTTTGCAGCAACGTGCATAATCCGTTTTCCACCTACGGCCACTTATTTCAGTCTAATGAACTTCCTTACTTCTCTTGATCTACTCAATTTAAGGTAAACAAATACACTTACCTACTAAATAGTTTAAGTAGATATACATATCGCTGTAAGGTCCAACATATATGTGATATTGATACGTGTAAATCAAGTAATATATGATGGTTGAGTTCTATCTAATATCTGAAGCGAACGAACAAATTACTTGACTCTATATAAACACTTGGCAAAGGTAAAAATAATAACAGGTAACATCAGATATTACTTACTTACTACTTGGTAACATATTAACAAGTATTTTCTAAGAATATTGTTAGACTAGCTTTTACTCGTGGTTTCGTTCGCGATTGTGATTCATTTCAATGAATTTACTGAATTCATTATAAGTGAATCAATCATCTACCATGGATCAATCCCCCATATGCTATCGTTCAAACTACTTACGTCCGCGTAGATTGCCCCTTAAATACCAACTTTATTTCCATTCCTCGGACCATAAGGCAGACTTTGTCCTCCACTAAGCTCGCTGCGGTCACAGTTCAGTATAGGCATTCAATTAAAATGTATGAGCATTCGCAGTGTATGCAAGGAGTCTCCGTTTCTTTCATTCCCAGCGAGGTCTAGGGTTATTTTTTTCAATTTCACATCGAATGTAAAGAATCACTTCTTTCGAGCATGTAGAAAGAATAAAAAGTTAGCTTTGGGCGTGCATTTTCCATTTTCGGATAGTTGCGACGTAAATATTAAAATTTAAAAATTTTGTTAATTCGACTATATTACTCGTCCAATAGAATAGTAGTGAAAGGGTAGTTTTGGAGATGCCCTTTTAGGGATACCCTTGAAGGGAGAAAAATTAGGCTATGCCTTTTCTCACGTAGATTTATACCAATGTTCATCAAAAGTGGTTCAGCAGCTTAGCGGTGAAAAAGTAGACGGGCAGACGGAGCTACTTTCGCATTTATAAAATGAGTTAGGATTAAATTTCTTTTTAATATAGAAACATCTAATTATTAGAAGATATTTTATTAGAAATATAGTTATAATAATTTCTATTTAAATATGATTAAAAAAGAAAATTGAACAGTTTGATACTTCCAACTAGGTGAGGTGGATAGATCAAGGCCTAGTGAAGGAATTCTCGGAAAACTTTGACAGTGGTAGACCGACAGTAGCCCAATAAGCCAGACAGATCGATTTTTGTGTAATTAAAATAGAGGTTTGAGGTTGAGTTCCACTTATAAAATAACACCAATTGTAAAAAAATTTTTCCACTTTTGGAAAAAAAAATTGTTTAAAATTTTGTTAAAAAATTTGAGCAGTTCTTTCTTATTTAAGAAAATTTTACTCGGAAATTTAGCTACTAGGGGAACTACAGCAGCTAATTGCTAGTTCATAATACTAGAAGTACTATTTTTATTGGAACGTGTGATGAAGCTACCATAAATTGAAAGATTTAACATATAAATAAATGTCAACTCTTTGCTATATATAATCAATCATTTGCCGTCGCATCTTCGTATTATTTAAAAAAGACGGCCTTTTCTGGATATAATAGACTAAGAAAGTAAAGGTAATTATAATAGTAATATAAGACGACTTGGCGACGAACTCTGTTTGAATATATGCCTGTTCCATAGCAGAACAGGACGATTATTTTCAGTTTACTTGCGGATTAAATCTGGCAGATACGACTGTCATCCTAAATACTTCTTTTAGAATATTTATTATAAAATTGGGACCTGAACCGTTATTATGGCCATTTGTACAGTTGTTCAAATGTTTGACAGTCTAATTCATATAATTTCTGCAGAAACTGCCTACGAGCGCAAAATTAGATTAGGAATTAGATGCCCAATCAAAATATCTTTTTATTAACTTAGTTACATCTAAGTTGAAGCTTTTGAAGGATAAAAGAATGACAAATAGTGCTTAAATATATATTATCACCATTAAAAAAGGTTCTTAATTGGATTCAACATTGGCCAAGACACTTACCAGATAAACGATCCTTAACAACTTGTGACGCAAATGCAGCTGCGGCTGCGGATCTTTGTAAATTAACTGGATCTAAGCCCAATGCCCATGGATTAAATACGGCTGCATTTGGTGGGCTACCTGGCCCTCCATTATTCGCACCTCCACCTGCACCACCTAAAGGTCTATGCGCGGGTACACGTAATACACCACCTTGACTTGTATACACATAACCGGGTAAAACACCCGCGGCTGCGGCTACTCGTTGATTAAAAAATGGCTGATATATACTACTTAATGCACTATTATTATTATTTAATTGTCCACATATTTGTTGATTATCTGACGATGATTGATCTGATGACTGATCGGAGGCCACCACCTTTTGTTCGAAATTTTTCCCCAATAAATTTGAAATACTAAATGGTAATACATTTTGTACGTTTGGTACAGTGGTTCGATGATCCGCACCGCTGCCACCATTATATGAGGAACGATCATCGGTATTTGGTGTGGAACAATTTGACCGTTGTTCACAATCACTATCACCACTGATATGTGACAGCCGGGAATCGGTGTCCAAAACGTTTATCTCTTGTTCGTCTTCCGAAATTTCGTGGTCCGACATTTTTATAGTTTTGTTTTAGTTTATTGACACAGCATTTGTTTAGAACAACACACTATTAAGTACACCCTGTATATTGTAACTTCAAAAATAAATCACGCACCAGGTCACACTGAAAATCACTTTAGACCTAGAACAAATAGCTCTCTTCTTGAATGGATTTCAGTATCAGTTTTAGTTGAAAGCTGACTACTAACTGGTCATGAACAAACACATTAAGTTTGTTGGGTTGTTTCCATGGTATTCATTTTTCTCCCCCTTCCCATGGTTCCGTTGTATGTATAGTGAACGTTGTAAACCAATCCGATTGTAGTTCATATATCGTATTGTACCGCCCTTACTAGCATTTCATTGGTGTCTAGAAGTGATTCTGCCTGTGAAATTCAATTGTACTGTTTATGTTTGTTTGAATTTGTGGTAGGGGGTTTGTTGGGTGTCGTATGTGTTTTGTTGTTGTTTGGTTTGTTTTTTGTTCTTGTTGTTGTTCTTTTTATATATTTCTTTCTTTGTTTATCACATGTAATTATTGAAGTGATTTGTCTTTTTTTACTTGTTCATTTGTTTATTTGTTGTAGTTATTTTCAATTGTTTTTTTCTATATCGTTGTCACTTTTTTCTCGTTTGTTTTATATTTGAGTGTGCATTTGAGATTGTTCTTCGATTGTTTTCTGTTTTCTTTTGTTTTTGGCATTGTAGATTTGTTTGTGAAGTTGAAGTAATAAATTGAATGATTTTATCTGATTTCATAATGAAATTAAGCTTTATTTAATGAAATGGGATTGGTATCACGCATTATGATTCTTCAAAATAGTAACTTCATCAAGATCTCGGATAATGAAGCTTTATTTCCAGCCAAAGAGAAATTTTTTCATAAGCATTCTACAAATTTTACAATACGTTACAATTTTTCTCATTCATTTTATTTTTCATTTTAATAACCCAATTGATAAACGAAGTAAACTCTTTTTTTTTTTTTGTCAAAATAACCCAGGCAAATAAAATCCAGCAAAATGAAAATCAAAAGTTTTTGAGAGATTTGCTGCACGTGCGTCAATTATTTCGGGCGTTAAATTTTATAATTTTTAATTTGCTGAGTTCGAATTTGATTAAGTGAATAGATAATATTGGACCAAAAATCAAAATAATCGTAATCATTTTCACTATTTGTGCTGTAAAACAATATTAAAAACGACAATTTTATATTGAAAATAAATTAAAAAACTTATAGGTCGAATGTCAAAAAAAAAACGTTACTTACATCAACGCCATATCTGCATTTATAAAACTTATTATTAAAATTAATTAATAATTATTAATTATTATCACAACTTTTTTTACTAAAATTATTAAATATTATAATTTTGCAATATTTTTGACAAATGAATTTCAACGATTTATACCATACAGAGCCGAAAATTCGTAAACTAGCGCAAGCACAAGGTAAAATTTTTTGCTTACATCTTTAGTGTCGTGATTTGAGAAATTCTCACAATTTCTGAAGGGCTTGAAAAAATATATTTATAAAACTGTAAATAGGTTGCAAAGATCTGAATTTAAATCAAACGTGAGCAAAATGCTCATAACGGAAGTTATGACGGGCTAAATAGGTATCCAAAAAATTCTTTTGCAAAGTTTAAATTACTGCCTCTAAAAATTTTCCAGAATTCTTGCCCATATATAGGTAGTTAGAGTAGTTACAAAATATCATACTTATAGGAGATGGGTTGTTTTGAGAAGTGTCTAGCATGCAACTATAATTTCGTAAATATTTTCATTAAGACATTTTGAAATATTACCTTTTTGACAAATTGTCGAAAAAGACACGCTGTCGTTCAAATTTTCCGGAGAATTTTTAATATAGTTGTTATTATTTTTGGTTAAACATATTAAGTAATATTCCAAGAAACAAATTTGTTACCTATACAATTTTTTCCATCTATAGTAACCAATAATTTTTTTATTCGCTTCATATCAGAAGGAAAACGATAAAAACAGAAAAAAAACTTTAATTATGAAAAAGAACTACAAGCAAACTATAATAAATTAATTACCAATAAAAATATTTATATTACGTTATATACATTAATAATATCCCCCCTATTAAGTTTCCATTGAGTCCATACGTCTTACCAAAGTACCTACAAAACAACGATACCAACAAAATATATTATTAAAACAAAAATATAAAAATGTATCCGTCACGAATAATGATTAAATAAAAAAAGAACAGAAATAACAAAACAATTAAATAAGGATAGATATATACTGTATTATAAGGTAGATTGAGAATATTATTAAATGTATTACCTAAAATAGCAAGTGAAATGATATTTTTTTTATATTTTAAATGAATTTCGTGGCCAGTCAAATGCTAGCAAATAGCTTTTTACTTTTCATGAGCTCCTACACCGTGATAAAAATAAATGGCGCTGTTATAACGGCCAACAAATGGTTACAGAGCAAATTTGAAATTATTCAGCTAAATTATGCATCAATTAAAAATAAACAAAGTGTATTAAAATAAGTAATTAATATTTTCAAACTACAGAACTCTAATAGTAAAACCTCAAATACGCCCATAAGTCCCAATTTAAACACATTATCTATTTTAATTAATGGTTCAATTTCTTGGTTCAATGTGAAAATATTAGAAAATTTTCTTGAGACAATAAATAAAAATTATTGGTTCCCGAGTTTTGAGTTTATAATCGTACAGTTTTAATGAATTGAACGTAAAGCTTCAAGACACAAATAAGACAATCGTCAATGATGAATGATCCATGATGGATCTCATTCGCGCTTTTGACTCTAAGCTGTATGCTTTCAGGAACGATATGATTACAAAAAACTACAAGTATGTTCCAAATTTGAAAAAAAATCAACGATTTTAGATGTACATGAGATAACAGCCAAGGAAAAAGTCATTCATTTCATTTATTTGATATAATAATCAATTTTACAAATTTTCTTGATAAATCAAATCAAATTATCAAGTCAAATCATCAATATATAACAAAATAATTACAAAAAACACAAATTAATTTTAAATATTATAAATTATAAACATAAAAATCAAATTATTTACATTCTAACTTCTAAATAATAGAATCAAATTCTAAATGTTCTTTAAAATAAAAGAAAAAGAAAAGTAATTCATAGATCTATTCATTATATCTATTAATTCTAAATCTATTCTATATCTAAAAATCTATTCATTAAAAAAAGGAAAGGTTAGTAATACAATTTTTAAGTAACAGAGAGAAGACAAACAATTAGGGAGCAATTTTATAGGTAAGTTTGTCGCCTGGTTAAAATATGGCTTAAATAATCTACTATGACGGGAAGCTTTTTTTCGTCATACTCATTCAGAATGGTCACTGCTGAAGACAAATTGAATTCGTTAACCTTGTCCTTTGAACATCCAGCTGTACCTTCGCAATCCTCCAATAAATGTTCCACACTTTCTACTCCACCACATAAAACACAAACACGTTCATCGTTTATCCTTAGGCTGTTCCATTTAAAACCGTATACTCTAAAATTGGCGATAATACGTCTTCCATCTCTATCTACGTTGCTCAAATATCTCGCACCTTCTTGGTAGTGCGCCAGTTTGCTATAGAGGCTTAGACTACTCTTTATATTTATGTCCATTAAAGAATTAGTTATGGATTGTTCATGTATTTTTTTTTTAATAACGTTTTTGTTTATATTATCATAAGGTTCCCTGATATTTAATTCATTCATTTTTATAGCAAATTGGTCACTCCAATCTCCGTTCATGCATAACTTTTGTAAATATTTGTCACTTTTCGTAATTCTTAAATAGTAACACAAGGCTTTTTGTATGCAGACTTCTTCAATAGATGTCACTCCTAATTCAATGTTAATGGCCGAGTTAGGGGTAGATTTGGGGACACATATAATTTCTTTATAAAAATTATAAGCTAGTGCATTGACAATTTTAAACTCGTTTTTATTGCAGTTTAGGGCCCAGATTTCACTGCCATAAGTTATTATAGGTAAGATTAACGAGTTAAACAAATTTAAAATTAATTTTAATGGGAATTCGTTGTATTTATAAATAAATTTGCGAATACTCATTAGTGCACTCTTCGCTCTATTTTTTATACGTTCTACATGTACCCCCCACTTTCCATTATGAGTCAAGATAACTCCCAAGTACTGAAAATGTTTCACATTTTCGATCGTGTGTCCATTGTATTTCCAAACCTCCTTGGACGAAATCTTCCATCCGTTACTCACTACCATTGTTTTTGTTTTTTCAACGTTCACACATAGGCTCCATTTTGAACAATAGTCTTCAATTGCCTTCAACATTTTTCCCATGCCACCAATCGTTCTTGACATTATTACTAAGTCATCTGCGTAAAGTAACGTCTTAATCTCTTTTCCGCTGATACATGGAGAGGAATTATTGACATTATTCATCCAATCATATAGATCGTTTATATAAAGTAAAAAGAGAAGTGCAGACAAATGGCAGCCTTGTCTTAAACCACGATATGTGTTGAAACTGCGAGATACAGAATAATTATCCACCATTACGCAACAACTGTTGTTCTTGTAGATAGATTGTAGTATAGCTATAGTGTCACTCGCCATACCTATGCTGGATAGCTTTTTCCATAGTAAACCACGATCAATGCTATCAAATGCCTTTTCAAAGTCTATGAAACAAAGGTAGATTTTTGATCTTTTAATAAGTAAATTACGGTCGATAATCCTTTTTAACACCAATACGTTATCCATAACTTCATACCCCGGGCGAAATCCAGCCTGATTTTCATTAATTATGTTATTTTTCGTACACCATTGGAGTATTTGGTTAGTCAATAACTTAGTATACAATTTACTAATATTGGGTGTGAGGGTTAGCCCTCGATAGCTTCCTGGGCTACTTATTTCACCCTTACCTTTATAAATATTCACTATTAGTCCAGTGCTCCATTCTTCCGGGAATTGTTTATTCTGCATCATAGCCTTAAAGAGTTTAAGTAATAGGCTGCCAAATTTGTGGCAATACTTATGTGCAATTTTAATACACTCGTTAAGGACACCATCTATTCCTCCAGCCTTACCTGTTTTAATAGAATTTATCACCCATTCTATATCGTTGTTGTCTATCTGAATGTTGCTATCACCAACACTTATTTCCGATTCACTTATATTAAGCGCATCAGAATCCAGAAAGCTCCGTTCTCCGTATAATTTAACATAGTGATTAACCCATGTATCAGAATTTATATTACCCCTAATATTCATTTCTTTCCTTTTACAATTGTCACTATTAATAGTTCTCCATAATGCCTTCATATCGTTTTTGCTGAGAGCCTCGTTAATACTTGACACGAATTCATTTTTATAGTCTTGTTTTTTTTTGTCACATAATAGCGTATACTCACTTTTACTAGTTAAATAGAGTTGTTTGTTAAAATTATGCCTGAATCTCCTCATTGCTCTCAGATTTCTTTTAACTTCTCTCCTTTTTTCTTTACATTCTGCATCGTGCCATTTACTATGAGTTGATTTTGGAAGATATGCATTATGATGATAATTAATTTCAATTTCCTTACAAATAAAGTTCATCAGGAAAAAGTCACTGAATACAAATTTATTTCTATAATTGATTCTTCAATCAAGGAATTTTCAGGGAAATATTCCCAGTACAAAGAATCGTCGGAAAAACTTTATTATGTGACTTAATTTGATAAACGGAACTTGTCCCAATTCGATTGGTTGAAAATTGAAGAATTTGAAATGCACCTGATTGATTCCCGGTGTAGTTCAATATGAATTCAAAAAGGCATTAAAACAAAGAAAGAGTGGGCATTAATTTACACAGAAAGATTGACCAGTAATACACAGTGGAAGCCCTATAATCCGGCCCCTGGCAAATCCGGCGCCTTCTGTAATCCGACATGTCTATTATTATTGAATAGTTTTTTGACAATCTTCGCTAATGTAGATAATGCATGATTGGAAATGACCGACAATTTCGATAGTTTGATACTACCTTCAGTCCGGGCAACTTTTGCCGGACTACCGGAGTACCACTGTAATTAAAAATACCAATAACAACAATTTGGAAACCTACAATTCGTTTCGGAACACATTTAACTGTTTGAAGAATCTGGCTCGTTCTTTTTTAACCATATTTTCTCCTTCCTATGCCTGCGAGTAATATTTACTGAAAGGAATAACATTTAAGACTCGTTTAGAATCCATTCGTCAAATAATTGTAGTTCCGGATGCATTCTCTTAAAAGTAAAACCTTACAACTCTAATATTAGTTATTTGTCATCTAATCTGCAACAACAGAAGTCATACTTTAATAGGCCTCTGTCCTGATGGTGATTTGATGACGAAATCTGAAATCGAAATCAAAATCGATTAATATACATAAAAGACATGAGCAATTAAATAATTTTGAAAACTACTCTCTTTTTGATATGTAGGCAATTGCAGGTTATGACGTCATCAAGTGTTATTTTCCTTTCTTTCTATGTGGACCTTTAAATCCTTCATATTTTCGTAGTTATTCATCTTATTCAAAAATGGATTTCATATCATGCTTTGGCTTGATAACGAACGTTTTTTCAGTTTTGAGTGGATAGTAAGTAAAAATTGTGTGACAGCATGTCTCATATGAACCTTATATTATTCGCGTGGAAATAGTACCCAAAGCTAGCGTGTGAATAGATAGAACGTTAAATGAATCAATGCTAGGTATTATACGAATATACTACAAAATAAATGCCTCAATTCAGATAAAAATGTTTTTATTTAAAACAAGAGTATAATGTTTTTAGTTTCTTTCTATATAATATACACTTATTATGGGTATGGGTTTGGTTGCCCAGTTCCAATGGTGGAAAAAAAAAAAAACCTTTAATATACTCGCAAAGAGTGAGTAGACTACGATCTACTATCTCATTTTAATAAATACATTGTTCAATAAAGTTGTTTCATTCATACAATGGTTCGTATAATATGGAAACGAAATATATAACAGAATATTACGTTTTATACACAGGAGAGAATACTTTTTACTTACCATTCTTTATCTACACTGTGTCCATTTTATATGAAAACTCAACTTTATATCGAAAGGCTCAACTTAACGCAGTACTTAGTCACCAATGAATGTCAGCTCTAGAATGCTCCTTAAATTCACTTGCTTCCTAGAATGTATCCCTTCATGTGTTGGTGATGGGCAATAAGACAAAAACAAGATTAATTCGACTGAATTTATCCCCCACGATTAGTCTGGTACTTTGCTCTTTCTTTTACATATAAGTCTTGGCCCTTCTATACTCAACTACCTCTTTCACGCATACTTGGTGTTGTATTTCTATCTTGTTCTTACAAATATGCAAGAACAAGGAAGACTTGCAAGACTAAGAGCAAAGAGTAAGACAAAGTTACTTAACTTATAACACATTTATATCATATTACAACATACCTTGCCGACAGCTCCTGTAGGTTTCGATCGATATTGCAGTTGCAGTGCAAGAGAAAAAAAGTTACCTGACTGTCAGGCTGAATATGAAAATGATTGCTTGTTGTCAAGGAGATATAAAATACTGCATTACTTGCTTAATCAAGTTCTCATTGAATTCTTACCGGGAAGTCGTTCTTACGGAGACCTTGTTGGAAAAACATTTACAAGATCTGAGCATGGTCACATTTGTCTCTGTCTAATGTGAAAGTAGGTTAAGTGCCGCGTTAGCTGCAAGTTTCTCTCCATAGCCGTTGAATAGCAACAGGTGCCGTTGACACCTTGAGTGGTTTCAACAGTGCTGCAAGACAAAATCTTGTGATCGGTGACCACTTTCAAGAAAATAATAGTATCCATTTTCTATAAAAAGAAATGAAGAATACACTTCGTTGGGGATTGTTTCGAATTCTAGTTTTCTAGTTGATTTGAGCACATTGTACAATTTACAGAGTTTCAAGAATTAATTATTGTCTATATAAATGTATACGTATTAGTAAGTTTATAGTAGTAGGTACCTTTGTTTTTTTTTTTTTTTTTTTTTTTTTTTATCACATTAGATTTTATTTCATGTCGGCCGTTCTTCATGGAGGCCATTTTGATTTTCCGAGAATTACTTTTTAAATTAGATCTTTTCTATATAATGTGGAGTATTTCTTCTCGTCGTTATAATATACTAGTTGATTTATTTGGTTTAGCATCTATAATCTTACTTTTGAAGTTTCATTTCCACAAATATGTTCTTCCGTTTCATCACACACAAAACGAAGACGTGGATGGTTTTTTGAGTGAAATGAACGTCCTCAAAAATTCGTCGCAATTTGTACAATAGACAATAAAATTAAATTGACTTAATTGTTTTGATCTTCATTTAAGTGTATCTAGATGATTCTAAGGTAAATTGAGGGATGGAATTAGTTTAGAGGTTCCAACAATTTGGTTCAAATGTGGAAACCAAACCAAACAAGTTCCAATGTACATAATCAGCTTATGATATCGGAGAATTGCTTCCCCAACGGCATATATTTAAACAGAAATGAATAAATTCGTATAAATAGAGTGATGTTTCTCCCGAAAAGAATACTTTTAAACTGACCTTGAACTCTGATTTTCTTAACCACTTCTAAATCACCTTACTTTTTGTTAGGAATTTAACGGAATTAAACTTTTAGGCGATCCAAAATGAAAATCACGGTTAACCTTAATTGATAAAAACTGACTCACCTGTTTTAACCTGGTCTTGATGTCGTGTTTGCTAGTACGGTTGTTTATGAGCTCATTTTTAACCTCTAACAATTTCGACGTGTGGAGATTTCACGTAGGTTTACCAAGCGAAGATAACACATGAACCAATTTACAACTTAATTCACACTTATTTATTTCTTAAAACCTTCGTTCACTACTAAGTCGAACACGGTTTAACTTTTACAAAAAAAAAACGGTTGTAATAAAAAACTAGGCCGGTATCCGATCTAAGCGGATGCTAAACTATTACTACTTAAATGAATAGGCGCGCGTCTACCCGTGTTTACAGTTGTTTACCATTTTTTTACTAAATTTCGCACATTGGCGCCAACGCTTTTTTTTACTTAAACGAAAACTGGTTTGCGGAAGTATGAGCTTGAATTTGGCTATATAAACTTATAGTTTACTCTAACGTCTTTTAATAAACGACTGTTACTGTAGATTCAAATATTGTTTACAAGGGAAGTTCTGCCAACTCACTTTATTTTAATGTTGCAGAGATTTATGGTTGCGCCCAGTGGTTGATTAATGGTTGCGTTAAATACCTTTTTTTAAAGGCTCAAACACCTTCTATTAGTCATTAATGAGTTTTTAGTTCAATAATTTGTTCTTTCGAGGAACTTTAAATGTCAAAACATAGATAAAGCTCACGAAATTGTAGAACGATCGGGAAAGTGTGTGATGAGTTTTTAGAATTCGTAAGTGGCTAAATATGTTAACAATTTACATACGATGACTAGTCTAGAAGGACTGTTTTTTTAGAATCCAAGTATCTCTCCAATTGAACCAATCGAGGGCAGGTTTCAAAACAATTCATTAAAATTACCACTCTTTGATTATATGTTGTTCAGTTTTGTTTAAGCCCTCGTAAATCAACTTATATTTCTTTTATTATCCACACAGTAATATTAAAAATATTTTAATATTTCTTTTAATAACGAAAAATTATTTATTATGCAGAAGCAAAAAATAATCTTTTGATTGAGATGAAATGAATTTATCTAATTGAATATGTTTTACAAGATGACTGACTATATCCGTTGTTTCTATGTGATTTTCCCACATTATTTTATTCTTATTTTCATTTCCATTAATTATTTATTTACTGATCTCGTAATTATTACACGGTTTTAGTGTTTTCTGAACCGTAAAGTTATTATTAAAACTCAATGTAACTATAATTTTATAACATAATTGTAATATAGAAAAATTTCACTGATTTCTAGACCTTTAGATTTCGTTCGTGACAAGTTCCTTGCAATTAAGCCGCCAAAGCGAGGAACCTAGTGGTTAATGTGCAACTTGTGCCTTTTTTCAATTAGAATATAATTTTCTTTTCGTGTGAAAACCTAAATTTTTTTGTTTTTGTACTTTTCAGGAAATTGACGAGCAGTAAGGCTGGTGAATATGTAAATTTAGGCAGTTTAATTAGGTCATGTTATCAGTAGTTCTACCGTAATATTTAAAAAGTAAACCATAATATTTAAAAACTATATAAAAAGAAATGATTTGTTTTTTTTGTCTTTTTGGTTTCAATTGGATAAACTCGAAAACGACTGTACCGATTTGAAAAATTATTTAACCTATAGAAAGCTACATAATCAGCTAGTAACATGGGCCTTATTTTATTTCCAAAAACATTAGCTTTGCGCACCAAAAATTAAAACCCTTGAAGTTGTGAACGAAAGTGGGAATAAGTGAGTTATGTTAAAAAACTGTCAGTACATAAAGCGAAGTCCTTGTATCTACTTGTTGGTAAACTGGATGCTAACTTGGTGGTCCATACTTAGTTCATCTATGCATCTGTGCGAAGCCGAGCCGGGTCGCTAGTTATAAATAAATCATTATTATGAAATAGATCATTATACTTATTTTGCTTAAACTAATGAATTTTTAAAAATCATTTGTCATGAATTATTTTGTAAGTTTTCAATTTAATTTCTAATTTAAAAAAAAATATCTTTTGTTATAGATATAATAACGTTAGACTAATGTCATAATATCACCTATTATGAAATTAATACCAGTAAAATTATTTGTTTTGGCATATTTGAAACATTCGCTACGTGGAACATAGCTTTATTTATACATCACATTTAAAAACTTAGATTCATGCCTAACAATATTTTAAATCATAAATATAAGCTAGACATTATCTTCGACATTATCTTTGAACAAGCACGATTACAAATTGCAATAAATCTAATTTATATTGACGAGAAATAAAAGTTGTAATTGTGCTAATAAATGTTAACCGATAAATTTCAAATGTTGTCCTTTCTTCGTTCATTTAACGACTCTTTTTTTTAATGCTGATTCTGCTCATTGAATTACGAACCTGAATTTCCTACAGCAAAATCACATCATGCAACCACATAATTTTGAATTTTGACCAGGAAAATGGCCGAGAAAAATGCCGGCCTAGTACCAAACATGCTAAAAAGATTTTGTAGAATCTAATGTTTATTATCAATAATTTACCCTCCATAGTCACTAATAATCCTTAGCCACAATTTTTTTTGAAAACATTCCAGTAGATAAACACATTTCGTCTAAGCATTTGTAATCGTTTTATAAATGCTTTTAATAGTCAAAAAAATGTCATTCAGCACTTTAAAACATTTACAAAAACGATTTTTTTAAATATTAGAAACATTTATTCGACCGATTATTTGTGTTTAGTAGATAAAACATAAAATTATATATATCATAAAGGGTTCATCTAGCTAGACCTAAAATGATGATACACAACTGATATTACAAGATAATATCATTATGATTATTATGATTATTTAGGGAATACTAAAAACAATTATTGTACAATGTAATTAAAGGGTTAGAATAAATATTCCTACCTTTATATATAAACGTATATATAATATGATAACATTCGTATATAAAATACTAGCTTGATACCCGCCTGTTTCACTGGGCTTAAAAGTAAAAAACATCGCTTTATAGCCTTCACCTCTCTTGATGTGCACAGTTTTCAATTTTGTTAAATGTAAAATAGTAATAATTCATTAAGTATATAAGAAAAGTTGGCCATGAATGGTTTGACATAGATCTGCTCCATCTATAATCATCATTTTGAACCATAAATTACAGATCATTGTAAAAATTGTCAAAATGTCAGATTAAATTTTATTTATTTATTTATTTTTTTTAAATATCTTTATAAATTATAGCTCACGTATTATTCTTAAAGTATGAGCTATATTGCTGTATAGTTTCATTAAAAGCCATTTGCTAGTTTTAGCGTGAAAGCGTAACAAACAAACAAACTTCCTTACTTTCGCATTTATAATATATAGATTATGTGATGGTTTTTTCGTATAGATATATTAGTATTATTATTTTTTGTTCTTTTTAGCTGGTGTATCACATTGAGTGTAAGTAGAAAAAGATAGTGGTATCATAAAATATCTGTTTCTACTTACTCTTAGTTAGTGTAATACACCTAGCTAAAAAGAACATATTGGCTAAGCATATACTTATATTGTTTGATACAATATAATTGTATTAAACGGCACTTTTTTGGGAACTGCACTCACAAACAGTTTTGTTAAATGCTCAAATTATATAGATTGTGTTTATATTTTGATATTAAAAATTGATCTTGGATTCTCAACAAAAAGTAAATAATTTTTAAAGCAAATCACCATTTGAAAAGTTAGTAAGAAAAATTAAGTAAGGTTTGATATTTAGTTCTTAACTAACTAACTGAAGACTTTCATCTGAAAATTAATTTTTATTGAAAAAATAGCGTGACGAAAAGTTTTCTAGATATCTTAGTTTAAAAAAGACATTAATTATTTTTTTAGTACATGCTATGCTAATATTAGATAAATGTCATAAAACCATTGTTAAATATGCCTACTTTTGAAGTCAATTATTTATTTAATAAACGGACAACCTCTCCTAAAATATTCAGAATTGATTGAGATTTAGCCCAACTTCAAATACAATAAATAATAGATTAAAAAGACTAAAAAACACGTTTTTATTACTAGATGAACTAAAAGCTAAAATTTCAATCATTGTAATTAGTTTATATACAGATATTGGTAAAAGAAAAGTCATTATAAAATATCTTTAAAAGCACCCCACGCTTTTTTATGATAAAAAGAATTTAAAGAAATTATTTTCGATCTTTTATTTCATTTAGTTATAAAAGTGTGTTTTTTAAGTTTTTTTTAAACTATTATTTATTTTGTGTTTTTTAGTTTTTAACACGCTTTTATAAGCTTGGGCTGTATGTTTGTTTGTTTGTTTGTATGTATGTATGTAACTATGTAACGGAATCTTTGAGCACGATTTTCACCGGTTTCTAAACATCTGATTAACTTGAAACTTTGCATACGTTTCAAGAACCGGTGACAATGCAATAATTCGTTAATAGGATAAATATATTCTTTTCATATATCCTCTATGAGAGTGAACACGATAACTCAAAAACGAAAAGAGATATCAAGATGAAATTTTTATAGCGTACTCAAGACCTAAAAACTGAGGTCAAGTTCGTAAATGAGCAATATGGGTCAATTAGGTCTTGGGTCCGTAGGACCCATCTTGTAAACCGTTAGAGATAGAACAAAAGTTCAAATGTAAAAAATGTTCTTTATAAAAAAATAAACAACTTTTGTTTGAAAATTTTTTTTGTAAACTTCACTGTTTACCCACGAGGGCGTAGCTATTGAACTGCTGAAAGGCGAATGTTGCCACTAATCCTGAGTTGGGCTTCGACTGTTCACAAAATGCAAGGTTGTACAGTTGATCATGCAGTCATTTATCTAGGCTCACGACTGTTTGCTGCTGGACAAGCTTATGTGGCACTTAGTCGTGTAAGAACCTTAGACGGTATTCGCATTGAAGAACTTGATTGCTCTAAGTTAACAGGAAAAACCCCGTGCAATAGTGATGCTTTAAATGAGATGAATAGATTACGAAACGATTCGTAACACATTTTAATACCACATATCCACAAAAAACTAATTGATAAATCGTACTAAAAAGTATAAAATAAATAATAGTTTAAAAAAACTAAAAAAACACGCTTTTATAGCAAATCGAACTAAAAACTTAAAAATAATTTTTAATAACAAAGAGTTTATATTACCGTAGCAGAAGGTTATACAATCAATCATAATTAATTACTTAAAAATAAAAATATAATAAAATTTAAGTTACAAACAGAATTATTAAATTCAGAGTGAAAAGTCGTGGGGTGCTTGACATATTAAAGGTTATACAATCATTCTATTGGGAACTATCTATGAGTGGAGAGTTATGGAAATGTAGTGAAATGCACCCCACGCTTTTCACTCTGAATTTAATAATTCTGTTTGTAACTTAAATTTTATTATATTTTTATTTTTAAGTAATTAATTATGATTGATTGTATAACCTTCTGCTACGGTAATATAAACTCTTTGTTATTAAAAATTATTTTTAAGTTTTTAGTTCGATTTGCTATAAAAGCGGGTTTTTTCAGTTTTTTTTTATTTAGACAATTATTTATTTATTAAAAATTCAATATAAAAATGGTGGAAGCGCAAATAAATGTATATATTTTCAGATGTGGAAATCGTTAATCTTTAAAATCTTGATTAGGATAATCAAATAAACTTATTTAAATATTGTATTGTCATCGGTCCTTGGTAAGGATGCCAAATTTCAAGTTAATTCGACGTTTTGAAGGGGCTGAAAATCATGTTCAAAGTTTCCGTTACATACTAACATACTACCATACCTACTATTAGTGACTACTGTAAAATTGCAATATGCTGACCGATCAACCTTCAAACTTTGATAATTTTGATCGACTTGAGACTCTGTATCTCTTATGTTCCAAATGAATTTAATTTTCTTCTTATGATCAATTCAACCTTTAGTTGTTGGCTTTCTAAATCCGAATCGAAAACTGAAAACACCAGGTCTTATTCTGTGATGAATAATTCTAAAGTTCTAAATATTTTGGTGATAAATTTAAAACAAAATAAAAAATTTGTATTTATTATACCATGTATATATGAAATATACATAGTATATTAAGTTTCGTCCCAAGTTTGTAACGCTTAAAAATATTGATGCTACGAAAAAAATTTTGGTATAGGTGTTCATAGAATCACCTAATTAATCCATTTCTGTTTGCCCGTCCGTCCGTCCGTCTGTGGGCACGATAACTCAAAAACGAAAGAAGATATCGAGCTGAAATTTTTACAGCGTACTCAGGACGTAAAAAGTGAGGTCAAGTTCGTAAATGAGCATCATAGGTCAATTGGGTCTTCTGTCCGTAGGACCCATCTTGTAAACCGTTAGAGATAGAACAAAAGTTTAAATGTAAAAAATGTTCCTTATAAAAAAATAAAAAACTTTTGTTTGAAACATTTTTTTGTAAACATCACTGTTTACCCACGAGGGCGTTAATTAGGTGTAAATTTTATAGTATATATTAATATAGGAATATCAGTTGTGTGTGTGTTTATTTAAAAGTGAATATCTTTTGTTATTTATGTGACGTCAAAAAAACAAACGATTGCGCATCAACACTGTCTATATACATAGACAGTATATATATAGACAGTGTTGTACACATACATGGTATTTCAACAATTAACTCAGTCAATTGTTTGTTTTCACTTGTGTTATCATTTAAATTCTGCTAAGATTCAACTATTAAATCTACTGTATTTTTTTTAGTTTGCTTAGTGTGTGGGCTATATTTAAAGACCGTTTTACACACAAAAATATGTAGAAACTTTACACAGCATTTAAAAAGAAACGAAAAATATTTAAATTAGACATAATTTCGTATACGATAATTAAAAATATTTATATAAATTATTATAAAAATTATTTATATTCTAATATAACGGAACTGTATTATAATTTTTTTTCGTAGTTCTAATTATATTTACATATGCGATTTATAAAATAATAAAATATTAAATCCTATTATATTACATATTTTTTTTAATGCATTTAAATACAAACAAAAATGTTTGCGGTCAAAAAATTAGATTATTAATCTTAATAATATCAAAACCAAAATGTTTTAATTTCACTTAAAGTTAAACAAACGTACAGATGTAGGATTTATATATTTATTTATAAAAATTTATTATAATTGCTGAACAAAATTGTAATTTTTGAAAATCGTCGACTTTCTATGTCTTAAGATAAACTGATAGACTACTAGATTTAGAAATAGTCACTGGTGCGCCTCTAATATAGTACGATGACAATTATAAGTTTGAGATTTGAAAAATTGAGACTTGAACTTATATACAGAACAGAAGGTAGTACGAACGCCAAAGAAAGTTTAGACTTGTGGTTGAAATTATTTGTACCTTATTTTCAACTATGATGATGAATTTTGTTATAGCTTCATAAATGTAGACGAAAAATAAGAATATAATTTTTCGATATCTGCCTTGGTTTTTGAAATATCGAACGCTAAATAATTAAACAAAATTTTGAAAATTACTCCAGACATTGAAAAATCTTATTCTTATTTTTTGCCTTATATTGTCAAGTTATAACATAATTCACCATCAAAATTGAAAATGATCACATTTCATCATTTTTTTAACTTCCCGCTAAGAAAATAGGGAAGTTATTGTTTTCACCCCGTTTTGCCAAAATCGAGTTTTCATCAGATCTCGACGTTTTAAGGTGTCAGGAAGCTTCCCTGACTACTTCCGCGAGGGTGTCTGTATGGCTGTATGTATGTATGAGTGTGTGATGACTGTGTGCAAACTTAGATTTTGAGGCCTATTTGGACCGATTCGAACCGATAGATTTCGAGAATTCTAAAAAAAACTGCAAACAAACATTTTTTTTAAGTGGTTTTTTTTGAATAACTTTTAAACGGCTGTATCGATTAATTCCAAAAAATCTAATATCTAATCAGCTCTCAACATCAAAAAACCACGTCGATCACCACCAGTCCGGTCAAAATCGGTTGATTCGTTCGTGAGTTATCGTTGACGAAAGAAAACCCAAAAAAGCGTTTTTTCGGAATAACCTCAAAATTTTTTGTTCTATCAATTGAAACTATGCGAGTGGATATAACATCAGAATAGATAAAATTTTTTACACATTATGAGTCAATACTTAGCGGGAAGTTACAGGGATGACCTGCAGGGTCAACCGTTTTCCAAATTTTTTTTTTTTAATTTGTGTCCCCACTGTCGTGCTCATATATCCTTAATTAGTCGGGCACAACCGGTTGTTTTTTGTTTTCAATAATTTATAAATGTTTTAACTTTAATTTTTTCCCTGAGAGCCACGTTAAATAATCTCACTTTTGAAGTCATTTATTTATTTAAATAATCGTAAAATTTTCAGAATTAATTGAGACTTAGTCCAACTTTATATTAAAAGAAAAATCAAGCCTTTTATCCAAAACTGCCCTGATGCTCGTACATCCTTAACTTGAATGTAAAGCATTGGGTCATATTTGTTCTTTCGTAACTCATTTCTATGATAAGAAGTACCTACTTATTCGAAAATTGTCAGATAAACCTAGATATTTGGAGGATTATGATGCTTAATATTAATTTCGAAGACTATAGTGCTCGACAAAATCTAGACATTTTAAACAAATTTCTTTTGCGGTTATCTTCCAAGTTCAAAATTTCAAGATCAGTTTTTATAAATATTAAGAATCCGGTCTTCGGAGGGCTTGTATTCCATATCCATAATGAGGCATATTTTTGGGAACATTAAATGTATGAAATTATGTTTGAAAAAAAAATTTAACAAACATATAACAGCCGTGTAGTATATGAGACCATTTAACTTCACATATAAAAACATAAACGATTAAAGCCGACGAGTATATCTCAAAAAAAAAGATGATACTGTTTTTTTTTTTTGTACTAATGATATCTACCCCCGAATATAATTTACGTTCCAACACACCCCTTTGGTTGAAACAAGCCAGTATGATATTGCATAGAAAAACTGTTTTTTTTTTGTTTTTAATTTAATGAGAGGCATATTTAATGAGATGATATGTTTTTAAAATTTTTATAACACCATTCTAGGAGAGCACATCATCATATATGGTTGTTTTTAACCCTTATTTTTATTCATTTACAACCCTTTTTATTTTTCGAAAAATTATATTTATTTGAATATATTTTTAGGGTTCCGTACACAAGAGGTAACCAACGAATCCTATTACTACCCCTCCGCTGTCCGTCTGCCCGTCTCCTTGTCTGTCTACTAGTGGACTGTGTCTCATTAAGTGCAATTGTTGGTTAGTTGAAATTTTGACAAAGTAGGTATTACTATCGCCGTTTTAACAACAAAAATATCTTATACAATGATACGGAACCCTTTGGGTCTGTGTATGATTCGAACTTGACTTGCGTTATTTAGTATTCTTTTATTTTCATAATTAGTATCAATTATTGTTATAGCGCAAAAAAATTTATATTTATGGCTGTTTTATGATTTTAACAAGCCATTTAATTTTCTTGAATATAAATAAATATACAATTATAATTTGTTTTTGTTATGTTTATTAATATTTGACCGACTTACAAAGGGTTAATGAGGATTAATTATATATATAGTTTATTAATGTTACCCATAGATGGTAAATTTTCATAGGAGTGAAAATAGAGCAAATAAGTGACTTGTTGGGTTTAGGAAATGATACATTTTATTTTAATAATAAAAGCCCGAAAAAAAGTTGGCTTCATATGATGTAATACAACAACACTGAGTAAAGACGCTATTAAATAAGCTGCACTATTTAGGTAATGGACTCGGCTAACTTTAAATTGCACCAGCAATTTTTTATTTTTTAATCGGAACCTAGACTCTTTGGTACTTAGGGGCTTTGTCCGACACAAAACGAAGCAACGCATACGTATAGTCTGATATTATGAAATGTATAAAGTGTCAGATTACAGAAATGGCGCTTGCGTGGATGTTGGACCTAATCATACTCTGCCAAATATCTTCCGATTTAATCAATTTTAAGACTGCTGTAAAATTAACTGGCCAAATCCAAACTAAAGCAGTGTAGGTCTCTCAATAATGTCCTTGCTCAATTTTGTCGAACTGCTTGACTTCTGGACTATGACGCTCTCATTTCTTACATTATTTATCTTATTTTTATTTTGAGTGTATTTCCGAAGCTCGCGATAAAATAATACGAAAGATTTGAAATTTTTACAGATAAAAAATATAACCGAATGCGATTGGTTGTGATTAAATTTTAAGGAATTTGATTGAAGACCGAAGATAAAACACAAAATCGTAGAAAACAAATTTTGAACCAATTAATTTTACTTTTGAATTATGTCAATACTTCCAGCATTTTTAATTTTAATAATTTAATATTTAAAAAAGTGCATTTTTTGTATTACATTTTCGGATACCTGTACTTAAATATAGGCACATAAAAATATTTCATAACCTTTTTTAAAAGTTTCTATATACCTAAAAGTAATTTAAGAAAGTTAATAATAATAATAATATTAAAAATTGTAACGGAAGTCAAATATCAAAAAAATTTAATATATATATTTCAAACATTAATTTTACATTAAAGTAAAATAATTTTTAGTAAGTATTTATATTTTAAAATACTTTTTAAAATAATCATTCTTGTTAATGTCTTTATATAAAGATCAAATAAAAAAATCATAAAAATTAAAAAATAATTTTAAAAAACTTCAAAAAAGTAAAAAATAATTTTAATTAAGTATCGACTAAAATCGATAATTTCCTTGTGAGCAATTACGTTTTGAAATCGATGCAAACCATATTTTTAGCTTATAAATAATAAACGTAAACGTAAAAAAAACACACGGTTACGCAAAATAATTAGTGGTTTCCACACAGTTGTTTAATCTTTAAATTCTTTGAATGAAAATTACCTACTATTTTGGCAGAATTTGCTCAAATTAACCTCTTTTCGAATAAATGTTTCTAATTTTTTCTTAAAACATGTGAATTTTGCCCCATCTATAAAAGCTGGTTTTTCTTTATCATAATATAACCTATTAGAAATTCTACTTAGATTTTGTTTTAATCCACTAATTTAAAAAAAGTTTGTTGGATTGGATGAGAATTATGTTGACTAGTTAAATCCAGATGTATAATTTTTTTGTAATTTCAAAGAAATGGGTATATAAATGGTCCTAAATTTGATACTTACATCAAATTAATTTGTATTATAATTCTATTGTTTTAAATTTTTTCCCATTAAAATTAATTTTATTAACACGAATATGATGACCTCTTACTTAAAATAAAACAATACAAAAATAAAACATATTTCCAATATAACAAAAAAGTTTCACATTAAGTTGTTATACAAATTCTTCCTCTATATGCAAAGCAAGAGAGACACCGTGGCTGCAGCAATTTGAAACAAATTGTTTTGATTTGTTTTCTGGTTGGGAGGTAAAACCAAAAAATGTGTATTAAGAAAAACGACACGAAAAACCGAATATTTTCACCTTTGTCATCTAGGAGATTAAAATTTTTTCAAGCAATTCAGCTTGGAAAAATATTTTTATAATTTGTCAATTTGTATTTTTGGTCAAAATTTTGTTTTTTATAAAAAAAAAAAGAGTTGTAAAAGTGAGTTATCAGAAGTTAAAGATAATGGGGATAATTTTGAGTAAGTATAAAAAAAATGTATGGTATGTCGAATCAAATTTAGGTAATGTACGCATATATTGGATTGACTACTAATCAGAAGTATATCTTTCTATTACACTTTCTATGCTACAATTAATTCTTACAGTAAAAAGTAAAAGTAGCTATAAAATTAAATGCTTAAAGAATAAAACACGTGCTTTACTTCTAAAATTAATACCTTAAGTTTTCAGAAAAATATCATGTAAAATACAAAAGTACGTGCTACAATTGTAATGTAAGAAGGTACGAAAATAACATACTTCCTACCGATGGTCCCGCGAAATCTTTTTTATCACATCAAGATGAAGAATTCTCTTTGTATGGGCAGAAAAGAAAAGTTAGTTTCGGAAAATCTTTAGTGGGAACGCAAAATATGTTCTGATCAAACAAAAAAATTTAAAGAATATCCTGATTAAACCAATGATGAAGATACTTTAAAAGTGACTTCATCACATATAAAATTTTGCAAAAAAGAGACGGGCAATAAACTTTGAATGCATTTATCATTTTTAAAAAAAATTTTAATTACAAAAATATTTATAATAAATTTTTTGAAAATGTCTTAAAATGCAAAGTAAACAACTGAATTATACAATTCGTTAAATAAACTTTTTTTCCAGACTATAAATGTATATTGACGAATTTTGGAAATATCTTGGATTTTTTCCAGACTATAAATGTATATTGCAGTTTTGTGGCGTGTTCGGACCAAAAAATTTTATAAAATACTAACCATAATTAAAATAATAATATAAAATACAGTAGTTTTGAATGTGTTACGGTAAATTAATTACACAAACATTACAATAAAAATTTAATATAATATTTTAATATTAAACAAAAAAAAGGCGGATAAAAATTATTATAATGTACTCAAAAAAACAAAATATATGTAATAATATTTTTAAATACCGGTACTATTTAAATTAACCATTAAAAAATATATTTATACCTATATATAAAAAAAAAAATTAAAAACTTCAACCATTTTTATTGTAGATATGAATATTAATTTCAAGGCGTTCTTTTATTATTTATTTTTTTTAAATTTTAATTTATGTAGATCATATCATCATAATATATAATTTAATATTTTAATAATGAATCCAGTAGGCGATTCATATCTTCGCTATTATTATATGAAATAGTGGCGATGAATTATTTAAAAAATAAAAAATGTTATATTATTTTTAAATGTATCAAATTGTTAATGTTTTCTATCCCTTCCAAAATTATGCTTAAGGCGGATCTTAATTTATAAAATGACCTCTTATATTTTCTAGCCTAATCGTCTTTCTATTCGAACTGCGGTGGTTTTTCAATCACGTGATCTTTTGTTAATTTCCGTTTTTTAAAAAGAGTAGTTTTTTAGAAGAATTTTTGTTTGTCTTGTCTTAATTTGTATTTAAATGTCTCAAATTGAGACAAAACGAATGTCACAATAATATAATAAAGTTAAGTGTTAAAATACAATTCCTCAAAGTAGGTAAAGCTCGAGACAATCAATTAAGAAGTTAAGTATTTGTTATTTGTCGATTGAGTTTCGCACACTACCCCAGTTTCGGTATTTAAATAAAAAAATTAAAGGATTAAATATCTAAGAAAAACAAAAGGTCTTCGAATAAAATCAAGAAACCTGACTAGGTAAAAGTAAATTATTAAATAAAAAATTAAAAAACCAAACTTCGCGCAAAAAATTAGCTTTATATAAGAGCTGAAAAGAAAAAACAAGTCCAGTAGTTTACATAAAAACGTTATAAGGAAGATTACGCAGTCGGGTTTTTCCCATCAATAATTTTATTCAGTTTTATGTAAATGTTTATATTTTCAACAAATGATATAAAATTTATATAAAAAATAGTAGATACAAAATATTTTGTATTTCAAATGAAAATTAAATTTAAATTTTAAAAGCTAAAAAAAAAGTTTTACTTCTTCAAGATAAAAAACATTTATTCTTTATAAAATCTGCTGAATAAAGGGTTTTACATAAGTATCCTACCATATTTGAGAAGTTACACCTTGCAAATAAAGCAATGTCGGCTTCCAGAATATATGGAATTTCTAGTTAGTTTAAATAAATATCAAGTTACTTTGTCTCTTATTTCGCAAATAATCTCATCTTCTAAGTCATAGAGATACATTTAAAAAAAGAAAATTCCTGGCGGATACTTAAATTGCATCCTGTATAACGACTCTAACAATGTTACTAAGAAATAAAAAACAAAAACATTTATTTTTGAATAAGTAGATACAATAAACAGGAGAAACGATATACTGTTACAGGTGAAATGAGTATTACTTTGGTTTTTTGTGGTACAGAAAGTTTAATGAATGACGCATAGCTGTACATTTAAATCTCTGAGTTTTTGAAGTGATACTTCTATATACCGAAGAAAACGAATTACGAACATTGAATCGGTAAAAGGACGTCACGTCATCACTTTGGAAAGTTGCAACACTCGAAGCTCTGTCCCTTTTCCTTCTTCTTCTCACTGTCTATAGTTAACAATAATTTCAGTTTTCATCCATAGATACCACTCGTGTAGCAAAATCTAACAATAATTCTATTTCCTTTTCACAGATGGCAATATATCGCCATTCTACATAATCAATTATAAATATTTATAATTGAGATATATTTTGTTTCAACATTAAGCGCGTTATTTTCGCATGTGTTCTGGGTCCTCCGATCCAATCCGTTTTTGTTTTTGGAAAAGCACTGGGTTAGTCCTAGCATCTTAGGCAATGATCCTTCTTTGCATCCATTTTTTTTGACCCAGCACACCATTTTGTGACTTATATATTTATATATATAAGTATAGCTCGCAGATCATCCATGATATTACCCATTTATCTTGTTTTTGGCCTCCCGCTTCTTTTTTGGTGTAAACCTTTTTTTTTTTGTTTTTTGTTTTTTCGGAAATCGTCCATGCATTGTATATGTGTGCATTGATGAATAAGTCCATAAATTTTCAATAGCTTTTAAATCTGGTTTTTAAAGGCTATAGCTATTCAATTGTTTAAATATATGGATGAAATGTCCCATAAAAAATAGTCCACTTTTTTAATAGTTTGGCCATTCCATTCCGTTAGTGTTATGCAAATTTTGCAAATGCTTGATTTAAAACATAAATAACTTGTATGTCAAATGGTAGGTATACGTGTTTGAAACGCTTGACATCATTAGTGGTTTTCCCAATTATTTGCATTCTTTAACTGTAATGCAAACATAGCTATGAAATTATATATAAACTAGTTTTTTAAGACACATTTTCATCGATAATTTCTCTTTTCAATATCGAAGTGGTGCTTGTTATAAAAGCTAGCATCCAAAATAATTCGTAACAATCTCTCGGGAATGGTGTTTCTTTTATTGTATCCAAAAGCTCGCTTGGACATAATTAATTTCAATATGTTCTTTATACAGCATATAAAAATGTGCTCTATTAAACAATAAGCAACAAGAAAATGTTTCGGGAAAAGCTTAACTTTGATACTCCCACACTTACATTGAACAATGAAGCACACAATAAATCCTAAGGGAATAATTCTGATAGCGTATATATGTATAAAGTTATAACAATGTTAACCCCTCGCATAATGGGAGAAAAAAACCACCCTTGTAAATAATTAACATACATATATAAAACAATTCACTCTCTTTACCCCACCTTCGAATACAATCAAGTAAATATATTCTTACCGCTATACCCAATGATTGTATTATATGGATGTAAGCTCCCTTTTTATTCTCAAATAGCTCATTCTATGATCATTTTTGGCCTACCTCATTCATACTTTCTAACTGTGAGAACATTTTTTTTTTTGGAGAAAATATATGTATAGAGAATAGCTCAAATTACTATACTTGTTCGAGTTAAATCGTTATATCTTTATTAAAAGTTTGTATCGAAAATAGTCAGTGGCATATTATGTTTAAAAACGAAAAATACTGTTCAAAATAAATGTCAGTTTTAGTTTTTGTATGTTTTGTGGTACGAGAGCTGACTTTCCGATATTTTTTTACTTATATTAGATGGGGATGAAGTATGTCTTGCAACTGAAAGCGACTGAGTTACTTAACGCAGGATGCATGCTAGTAAATCAACCTAATTTCTGGCTGGTAAACTAAAATTATATGAAAAATGATTTTAAAAAACTTGTTTTAAAATCAGCAATTGAAGCTTAATCGGGAATTCACACTTTTAACCCGTCAGCACTCGCGTTATGTGCATTTTGCTCATGCTCGATTTAAAGCATAAATACGTTTTATTTTTCAAACGGTATATGTGGTTGAAACTTTTTCTATCTTCATTTAATTTTATCTATGTTCGAATTATGAATTTTTCAGAGTTTCTTAACCTATCTACAGTTCAAGACCTTCAGAAATTGTGAGTATTTATCTCATCACGAGAGTAAAGGTGTGCTGTGTACTTTCGTTAGTTTAATATAAGTCGTACTCAGTAAATTAAAAAAAAAAACTTGTGATTGAAATACGGAGAAATTAGTTTAAATGAATTTCATTATTGAGATATTTCCTCTGCTCTAATATTTCCACTCCCAATCATTCTATAATCATGAAATGAAACTTTTTTTAAAATTAGTTTTGCATCTAAAGAGTAGGCTTTAAGCTAATTTTTCATAGCTTCAGCCGCTACTGAATTTTAAAATATTATGCTGACATATACAAATATGCACAACATAAAACCATATACGCATATAACATAAAACAAAGTTTGCGATGATTTAATATTGTACACTTATTATTTGGCATAAGGTTTTAAAATTTTCCACGCATACCTTATAGAATGTAAATGTAATTATTCAAAATGACATATAAAATATTTTATTTAAAATATTTTGTAGGTTAGAAATTCCATCACTATATAGCAAAGCTATATTTATTGGGTTTACCATTTAGAATGATATGTATGTTCTTATGTGTACATATGAAACCATATATTATTTCTTTATATTAAAGAAAATCTTATGTGAATTTTTGTGCTGTCAGTCAAATGCAACTCGCAGCTTTATTAGGAACACTTATATGAAAAAAAAAAATACAATTTTTCGATTATTTCATGGCTTAGAATCGCCTCGTTTTCTTCGATGGTATTGTTTATGAATACTTCAAGGGTACAGAAACAAACTTCACTTTTCGACTATGTTTGAAAGTTGTTCGATTATTTACTGTTGATTTAAAATTTCTTGTTTAAACCTCACACAAGTCTTCAAAAAATACTCGTTTAAATATATAAAAAAATTGATGAAACTCCAAAAGCTGGTTAATGAAGTTTATAGTCGTTTAACTTTTGTTTTTTAAGTTCTATCAATCTTTATGAAAACCCTTTTATTTCTATTTTTCCATATATAAAATATAATGTTTTATAACTGCGTGAAAACTTTTTAGTAATAAACCAGATGGAAAATTCGTTTATTATTTAATTATAAATGTTTATACAAAGATATATCTGTATAAATTTTACTTTTTAAATATATATCTCTTTCAAAATGGTTGAAGGTAGGTAATATTATTATTTAAATTAAAATATAATTTTATAGAAAATGGTGTATTGTCAAATCAATTTGATTTCTACATTAATTGCATGATATTTTCGAATTTATTATATCTTTTCCAAACTTCTTAATTTCGAGGATTTTGAAACTGTCTTAAATTCTTAAGACACGGGTGTTGGTCTTATTATGAAACCTAATCTTCATTTCGGTTCAAATTTACATCAGTTGATTCTTGAGTTCGGGTATATCGCAAACTATAGTCTCGCCATCTTTGAGTGGCTTATACGAAAGTTATTAGTAATTTTAGTCGGTAATGTAAGTAAGAAGAAATGTTTGAGTATTATTTATTTGGTAATAGTATAGTAAATAGTATCATTGTAACAGCTTTTTTTGCTTACATTTTGTAAGGGTAGTAGCGATTTTTAATTTGAAATTAAAAGAGGGAATCACGAACATAAATATTACAATTTCAAAGAAGCTGGATTATTACATTGATATTTGGGATGTATTTTAGGCAGCTAATTATAATAAAAACGTACTCACTTAAATTTCTCAGCTTTAACTTGATGATACAAAGTCTGTTCATCATTTTCCCACCAACTAGTCGAATATTTGGTAATTACCAAATTGGTAATTATCTTGAGCCTGCCAAATATTACAACCATTTTTAGGAAGCTGGATTAATACAGTAATATTTGGGATGTATTTTAGATAGCTAATTATAATAAAAATGTACTCACTGAATTTTCTCAGCTTTAACTAGCTGATGCAAAGTTTGTTCGTCATTTCCCCACCAAATTGGCAATTACCCTACGCCTGCCTATTTGATTTACATATGTCTAAGGCATTTGAACTTGTCATTGCAAAAGTCATCTTGTTTTTGTATTATAACATGGTAACCAATGGGATAATGTTATTAAACCAGAATTTACTTTTTTGCAATAGCAAAAGCACAACTCCCATTTTTCCATAAGTGTTCGTATTTCCCCGACTCTCCCCTACAACATCCGAAGAATATAACTGAATATTGTATCGTAATTTTTACAACAGGTTTTATTTAAAGATGCTACTTTAATTTTCTTTATTTAATTCATAAAGTAAATATTCTATACTTACAATATTTTATTATATTAAATTAATGTTTAGAAATATGATTGGTCAAACAATAGAATGGACGCCATTATTAAATGAATGACTAATAGTAAAAACTTATAATAATAATATACGTTGTTATATCGTAAGTATAGCATATAATGCCCAAAAAATAATATAATATTATAACAACTAAAAATAATATTAATAATAGTAATAATAAGTAAAATTTTATATCTATATAGCAGAAAAATAAAAATGAATAATTAATTGTACCTAATCATATAGATATATAGTTTTATGAAGGGGTTATTTTATATTTCTTTATATATACAGTGTGTCAAATTAAGTCAGCACCATATGGAGAACTTTTTTTATTATTTGTTTTATGAAAAAGTGTTATTCGTGATAAAAAGTCCAGTATATGAAATAATCAGATATAAATTTTATGCATTTGTATAGGAGGTTTGTCGAAATATGTAAATTTTTCCTCACGGAAAAGTACCTTCATTTTTTTACAATATCGATATTGATTTTTCTTACAATATCGATGATATTTATTGAGAAATGTTGATACTGGTTGAAAAGTACGGTCAGATACTAACAACAGAAAGTTGTAATCGCTTAGTTCGATATATATAAATATAGCTATTTATCGATATTAATAATTATAAACAGAAATTGAAAGACATTGCGATGTTATGTAATTCTGTATAACTGGTTAAGGCGTTACCAATTCCATTCGCGGTATACCTAAGGTAGCGGCCCGGGTTCGATTCCTACCGTCACAATAACAATTAATTTAGATAATAGTTGTGATGGGCTGGTGTAGTGCATGGTTTATGAATGAAAGAGGTGCACTCAGCCTCTGAAAATAATTGAGAAGCATATAAATGACATTATCAGCGAAAAAGGTGGTAAAATACATATATGGTATCACTATGGGATTTATAGCCAAAGTGTGCCCTTCATGGACAGCCAAAATAACCTAACCTTCTAGACTACATTCAAAATTAATTGACATATTGAATATGCCCATTTATAAGTTGATTTATACAAAGAACAATAATATTAGTATACCCTATCATAATTCCACTTTCGACAAACAGAAATTTGAATTTTTGATTATGGGCTAAATCTTAGCTCTATCATTTTCAAATGGTACTGTATGCTATAGGCAATATTCTCACAATAGTTTGGCAAAATACAATAAAATAATTCCACAATTTCATATTCCTGAGTTCAAGAAATATTTTTACCTCACCCCTTCTCTTGACAAATTAAATACTCGCATGGGGATGCACTACCGGAGACATCCATATCCCAGTTATTCACCGTTTGAATAAAAACTTAACGCATCTGGACTGTTGTACAAATTTGCTTTTTGCCTTGTCGATAAGTACAGTGTCTTCCTATATTATTTCCTTGTGAAATCTTAGCATGCACATACTGCTTAGCCAAGTCGTAAGGTATTGAAAATGTGTTCAATAGGACATGTTATTGCTGGAATAGTTAAACCTATTATGATTGTCTGACACACCTTAATTCATCGAATTTTTTCATTCAATATCTTTTAAATGCTTAAATTGATGTAAAAAGTGTAAGATACTTCTTTTGTAGAGCGTTCAATTTGCCTACAAAAAAATGGGTAAGTAAAAATTGCTTGCTACACATTCAATTAATAGCAAGACATGGATTTTTTCATATGGTACTGAGGTAAAATTGAAAACTTTGATGACAAAGACCTTCCTATTAATATTAAGAGCTCAGATTTGGACATATTTTACTAGAAGTGTAGACGAACCAATTTTTCGGTATCCACCTTAATGTAGATGCACTAGCACCTCCTTAAATGTTATCCAGGCAGCGCCCGTGAACACTCGGTATAAAATTTTTTTAAATATTTGAGTGAATTTATTTAGTAAGTAAATGTAATTCACTATAAACTTCATGTAAATAAAATAACATTTGAATCACATAAAACAAAAGCATATTATATTACATATGAATGTAATATGTATACCTACTTGTATTCAAGCAAGTTGAATTATTCTTCACACTCAAACCAAACTATACATATACTATATATTCAAGCTTTTTATTTAGCTTGAAGCTCACATAACAAGAGCTTTATTTTTAAAACGTATACAATGATAAAATTGTAAAAGTAACGAAGTAACCAACCAAATAGTGTAGTAGGTAGGTAGCCTAGCATCAAACCAACACAATAGTAAAATAAATGCGATTTGTTATAATATTCAGAGTGGCTACTACTTTAATACTGAATATATATACTTTATGTATACTGTTTTACTTTAGATAAAGCTCAGTTTAAAAGATCATACTTATTTAAGAGACGGTATAAGGTCGACATTCATCCATATGATACCCAAATTTTATTTAGTAATAAACTCCTATTGTAGCTTGCCTATCGAAAAGTGTTCACATTTTTACTCTCTTTATTTGGAAATGAAGTATTGCCCATAAACTTTTTTAAAAATGAAGTTTTGCCCATGATACTCGCTAACATTATAACTTTCTATAGGTTCAATCATTAAATTAACCTGATTTTTATACTTTTTGAATCAAAATTACCCTATCCATCGAGTTTCATCTAATTTCAAAACGTTTTTTGCGTTTGTATCGATTTTTTCAAAAGGGGTACCCTTAAAAAAATTGCAAGAAAACGAGAAATTTTTTTTACCTCCGATTTCGATAAAACTCAGTTTATAAGGTAATTTTGACCCAAAAAATCAGGTGCATTTGATGACTGGTCGAATAATTTTTGAGATACGGACTAAAATCGATTCAAATATTGCGATATCTCAGAAACTCTGAACCCAATCATTAAATTAACATGATTTTAATAATTTTTGGATCAAAATTACCCCACCCATCGAGTGTCATCAACTTCCAAAACAAAAATTTTTTTGTGTCTTTAGCCAAATAGCCATAAACACTTTTCGATTCACAAGCTACGCCTATGGTAGGTCTATTTAATCTTTCAATAAAATTTCATAAAAAATATGAAGGATGGGTGAAGGTCAACCTTATATCGCCTCATATACTATACACATAAATTAAAAATTAAAAAAAACCGAGAACAAATCAGAATCTGATCGATTTGGCTGTGGCATCGTACCTCGCAAACGGTTGATTCGATTTTGATAATTTTTTTTAATCAATTTGATCGAGAGTGTTCTTAGCTATGTTTCAAGAACATCAGAAGAATAAAGATCATCACCTTTCTTCTAGTTGCCTCAGATACTTACCCCTTGGGTATGGAAATACATCGTGCGGTAAAGTAGACTACACTTTTAACTAAACCTTTATGGATCATTAGTGCAACCGAAAGATGCGTCAGATATTGCCTAAAATACTACTGGATATGGTTTTATTCTGGGGATAATTTTAAGTTAAAATAAGTGATATTCTTACTTTTTTGAAAGTACGATTGTTCCGAATAGTTCACCTCTGAATCCGTATTTTAAATGATACTAAAAATTCCATGCTTAAAATAACGATTACAGACAATTTTGACAGATTTTATTGAAGTTTCTTACAAGAAATAGGTACATATAATACACAAGCTGTGAAATGATGAGTTGCCATGGATAAAACATAGTTGTGAGTTATTATCGCCATTTGGAAATCTAACATCTGGAATCTTGAAAACAATTTTCAGATATTATGCTTTTTCAATAGCTATAGAAAATTTTAGCTGACAAATAGATTTTTTAGCTAACATCCAGTCCACAGTTGCATACAACTTTAAAAATGGAACATTGGCTGGAAATCGATTTACATTCAATGTATAATTATTGAGACTATAGTCGTCTCTCTGTAAAATAAAAAAAAAATTTTAATATATCAAAAATTCAAAATGTTGATTGTTCAAAATGACGTTGGTACAATATATCGCATTTAAGATAAAGACATCCTCATATTTTCGTTATTATATCGATTTGAAATTTTGCACAATCATACAGAAAGACGGCTCAAATTTTTTAAGATACTTAGCTGAAATTCGAACTTTAAACTCAGCCTACTACAAATTGACAATAGGGCTGATTCTTAATATTTTGCTGAGCGTCAGAGATTATTAGATATATCGATATTGAAACTATTAGAAAAAGTTGCTTTGAATACTTTTTTACGGTGCACTGTCACATTTAATAAATTTATTACTTGTTTCTAATTAAAAATACCTACTAATTCTATGGGGCAACCTTTCGGTAAATTTCCATTCGTATGCATATCCTTGTAAAAAAATACATCGGTTGTTACAAAATCACATATCGATTTGGAAAATTCAAAAAACTTGGTTAATTTTCCATTGGTTTTACTGTTAGCAACTATTTTCAGCTGAAACATAACATAATTGTATTTGTAAAAAAAGTGAGAATAAATATTATTTATTTATGTTTGTTTACTAAATTTTGTATACAAGTTTAAACGTCAAAGTCTTTCGATTATTATTGATATTTTTTATGACATAGAACTCGTGAACAAACCTCTCAGCATGCCTCTAAAAATTACCAAACGGCTGACGTGAGTGTTAACGGGTTAATAATGAAAATACTTACATCACATTGACTAACTTCTGGCGATATTATTGCCCACTTTGCATTTAAATAATTAACGCCTTTATAGTTTTCCAATTTAAAAGATGTAATGTTGATTTTGGATTCGTCACATGATAACACTCCAGCGTCCAAGAAATTGATTTTGTATGGTCTCTGAAAATTATCGATTTGTTAACAAAAATTATATTTTCGGTATAAATTTTGTTTTTATTTATGTTTCGAAGAAGCATAATGTTTTATTTGTATGGCTGATATCTTTCCATTCCATACAAAAAGGTATTCGAATACTTCCAATCGGGGGATGAAGTATCTAATGATACTTTATTCGCCGTTACGTATCTGACCAGTCTAAAATGATTATGCATCACTCAATAATACACCTCGTTCGATTAAAAACCTGATATGTTTTAACTTAAAGCCTTTTAGAATTTACCTTACAGTTAGCGTATATTATGTACAGTAAAATACAAATAACGTAACGAAATCTAATCATCTGCATCGTTTCGAAAACTCTTTCTTTGCATAAACAAACAACACATACTGAGCACTATGAAAAGGCCAACTGATTAATTATGAATCGGAACAGAAGATATATTAAAGCTTATTATACTTATCTAGAACAAAATCGCTCAACACAAGTGTCATTCTCCTTTTTCATTGTCTGATTTCCTGCTTCTGATCATCAAATTAATTTGACAAAAAAAGGTTTTGCGAGAGCCATAGAACTTCTATATACGAATAGCATACGATTTCAAAATGAAATTAAGCTTGAAAAATTAATGTAATCAAAATGGAAATAATAGTTGAACATGGCTTTTGACTCAATTGGAAATCGGCGGTGATTCTGGAATTCAATTTATTTTTTCTATTTTCGTCTCCTTAACGTATTCTTAAATTTTTCGGAGAAAAAGTCTTTTTAAACTTTTGGTGGAGTATTGGTTTTGGTGGAGTATTGGTTTTGGTGGAGTAAATAGACAATGAACCAAGTCTACAAGGCCGTTTATACTCCTCAATGCTAATGAGCATTGAAAGCGATTTATTAAAAGACCTGGACTACAATATAGTTCATAGCCGAATTTTCAAAGAGAAAAACTAAAAAATCGGAATGAGAGATAAATGATCAAACCCCTTCAGTATTTAGGTAGTCTGATAGCTTCTAAACATGGAAGTTGAATGGGCTTATGTTATTTTATCAAAATAATGAATTATTCAATAAATAATAAATACAAACGTAATTAATTTAATTAACCAAAAAGTAGTTGGCCAAATCAGTTTTATGGTTGAACGGTTACAAAAATAAACCCTGGCGGCTTTGACTCTAGGAAGTCAAGTCAATAATTCTATAACGGAAATAATAATCTATAATGTAATTCATTTAATTAGTCTATTCATTGATTAATTATAGTATAATTAGTTTTTATCAACTTTGTGATAAATATTTCCATTTTGTTATTGCAAAAATCATTTTTCTATGCGACCACCAGTGACTTTAAATAGAACTACGAGAACAGTTTTTCTTAATTTAGGGTTCAACAGGCGTTGAATAAACAGATATTACGGAAACCATAGTAATTTACAACAATAGTGACGTATTATAACTATTTTTTTCAGGCGCTCTGAATCATCCTTGATATTGTAAATTAGGCGGATTTTGATTTCTGACTAAGAAAAATTATATTATACTTTATAGCAACAATAAAAGCTTGTCCCAAAAACAGGATTTTTTATTTAAAATTTTTTTAGAATAATTAAAATACTATATTTTACAAAAGCGAACTTCATATATTATTACTTAATATGTTTTAGATACTTCGAAATAAGAAGTATCTAGAAGATTCTATATCGTTTTACATAAGCTTTACCATATAAAATATATTTTACTATTTACAATATTAAGCAACTTTATAACATCACATATCAAGTAGAATAGAATAGAATAGAAATAAAACAACTCAACTTACTATTTCTTACTTCAATTTACTACTCAACTCATTTATTTCGCGCCTTCTTTGAAAAATTGATGTGACATCGACAAAGATAGAATACTTGCAATCAAATTTAAACAAAGACGGATATATACTGTGATTCATCATGTAAAACAAGGTTAAACATTGATTACATTACATGTTGTTCATTGCTGAACATTCTGATGGGAAGTCGTTGGATTCACCGTGAAAATAAAAAATAAAAATGTTTTAAGATATCAATGTTTTAACTTTATAAAATATTTGAGTCGGAAGAGTTATTTGTCAATGTCAGACTCATGTCACAATGACTTTCAAACGACCGTAGCCCGGAACTGATATACGACCAGGAGGCAATTTTTTGAGTTAGAAGAAAAAGACCAACTAAATGGGAATTACTAAAATGAGAGCCACAGAAGAAGTTCTACATGCAGACCTTATAAAGTATTTAGGATTACACTTGGGTAACAGATTCACTTAGCTAACACATATAATGACCAAACGTAAACAACTAGGTCTAAAGACTCGAAAGCTCTTTGGCTAATAGGTAGCCACTCACAACTTCTATATACAGCGATATTGAAGCCACTACAAACCTACGGCATCCAACTTTGGGTGACACCTCTCTCTCCAATGTTGAAATTTTGCCGAGATTTCTAAATAAATCGTTAAGAATGATACAGTTAAACAGAAAATTTTGCAATACATTAAAACCTATAAGAAATGGATAAAAAATCACCAAAACAGCCTTGCAAGTGGCTTGATGGAAGAAAATCAATTGTCTTGCAAATTATAACGGGAATTGCCTCATTCTTTAGTATGTCTTGAGGCTAGACATCTTTTAGTATGTCAGGATAAAAGAAATCATAGTAATTTAGAACAAAAAGGTTCATATGTGTGAACGATTTCTGATTCCATAAACCATGGTTTTTTTGTGAGACTTAAGCCAGTTTACGCCTGCCATATTGATTGCTTGGTGCCGTAATGAGTTGTCCAATAAGCAAAGATGTAGAAAATAAATTTTAGTTTTTTTTTTAATTATTGTGTTTTCTGGACCTCTACTAAGGTTATATCCACGAAGGCTTATTCTTCTATTGTAGTACCTCCACTCACAACATCATTTTTCTCCATTCCCTCTCCCTCGCGCCTGAACTCCCCCTATGATATTTTATACACAGCAGGTGAGTTACTGCTATGAATGTTTATATATATATTTGTAACAGGCTACTTATTCGACTCTTTCTCGAATGTCGAATGAACCAACCACATGTAAGCGAGTAATGGTCATATAAAACAATTCAACAATGAAGTTAGAATGAGGTTGTGAGAAGTGGATGGGTAAAGAATAGGAAAAATGGGTTGGATAAAGGAAGAATGAAAATAACGCAACAATAGCTTTATTATATGTTTATATATAAAGGCTACAATTGTAGAATACTGAATTACTTATCTGATGTTGATTTTTCTCTTTATATGGGATTGTTTTTTTTATACAGAATGAGAGTTTTCAATGATATTTCGAAGAAGCTACCATTAAAAGTTTTTCTTATTTCAGTTAACTCAGTAAAAAATATTATTGGATTGAAGTAAACCCGTTTACTTGGCAGTTGATGCTCTTATAACAAGTAAATATTTGAGTCAACGATCTTAAAACTTTTTTCAAGAAAATAAGTATTTAACTGCTTCGAAACCAAATTATAGCAGCTAAATTTTTATTAAACCAAGAAAATAAATGCAGCGTTCCGTTATTCTGTGAACTGCAAGGAGAATTCATTGATGTCTGAACTTAACAGTTAAACAAATAGATTTTTGTTTGAATCTGGTAGCCTCTAATTAGTTTTTATATTTTATGTAATTCATTAAAAAAATTTTCAATAATTAGTCATTTACTCTTTAAGTCACTCGTATACGAATTTGGGAAAATTTTCAAAAACCATTTGTCCAATCATCAAAGAACATCCGATTTTCATATCTTTACTTCAAATTTACTCAAGAAAGATATTTATACAAAGCTGAGTTAACAATTTTTACCGTTTTTAGTTTTATTAAGGATACCTGGCAGTTTTATTTAAAAAAATGGTTTCAGAATTTCATAAAACTATAATTTTTACCCAAATAATACAAATATCCATTAGGAAGATAATCCGAATGTCGATTAAGCCATCTTACCCATAAAAATGTAACACTAGACTTGATACCATGACAAAATTTGAATGTGAAATTAAAATTGATTAAAAAACGAAGAAGTTATAAGCAATCAAAGATTGTATTCAAAGCTTTCCCATTTTCTTTTTGCAAAAAAAAAAAAAAAAAAAACATTTATATGTATTGTCTATGGCGATACCCACGTATAGCGTCACTGGGTATCTTCTTCTTTGTTTAATTAGGAATTTTAAATGTTCATGGCTTGCATACTTTTAAAGAATTTTAAAAATTAACTTCATACTTCTGCACGTCCAGTAAGAATTATTAATTAGGTATCGATTAGGGAAACTTTTCCGTTTTATTGCCGCACTTTCACTTTTTTATTCGATATTTTTGAAACTGGCCATCGAACTACAATATATAAAGAATCAGAATCCAGTTCCATATCTATAACCCAGAGTTCCATATAAAATACAACCATTTCAAGGTTTAAGAACTAGATTTTTCGATGTAACCTGTAAACTAAACTTGTAAACATCATTGCCAACTTCTACAACCTAGAACCTCGAATAATATATATATATATTAAATACAAGAAAAATAAATATGTTAGAACAATATGTATATACTTGTATTGTATACATTGTATATTGTATACATAAACGATACAACTATAGAATACAAATCGGACTTGGGAGTTAATTTAGTTAGCGCTTGCTTGACCCGCTAGAGGGTTGCAAATAAAACAATATCAAACTTTACTACTTGGACCATTGGGGGCAGTGTATATATACGTACATTGTATCTATGTATGTATTGTATTACTCTCAATTTGTTGTCTTTATATTCCTTAGTTTTTATTATACAACTTGATATATTATACTAGAACCTATTTTTAGGCTTTATTGTTCTTGTTTTTTTTTGTTATACTTGAGTCAAATCGTACTATCATGAACTAACTTAATAGAGGATAATTCTGATGTCGAATTAACTAATATTACCCATAAAAAAATATAAAACTTGACTTAATACCATGACGAAATTTGAAAATGACATGGAAATTGATTAAAAGCGATTAAATATAAGCAATCAAAGATTGAATTCAAAGGTTGTTCATCTTCTTTTAGCAAAACAAAGTTTTATATGTAATCTCTATGGCGATACCCACGTATGACGCCAATAGTGGGTATCTTCCTCTTTGTGTAATTAGGAATTTTAAACGATCATATCTTGCATACTAGTAAATATTTTTATAAAGAAATTTCACTTTTCTATTCGTGAAGAATTCTTCATCAGAAGTGATAAAAAAAATTTAGTCAAAGTGATCCTTGATGAATAGCCCTAGAAAGACTTCAATAAAATATGTTTCCAGCCATAAAAACACTGGTGATTTCCTTATCTAAAAAATGTTAATTTTATTCCTCAGTAGGTTAGGTGAGGGTATATTGGCTGTTCACGGGAGACACACTTTACCCATATATATATTTTATTGCATTTTCCGCTGATAATTTCACAGTTCTCCATTTCTTAAAACACGGTAACAAATTCGTGGCGTTTATTACAATGCTGGTATAGAATATGGCATTATTTACAATATACTATGACGTTATTTATAATTCACTATGGCGCAAATTTCCAATATTTTTATTATATTTACAATACTGAATTTTAAATAAGATCAATGTATTCTAAATAAGATCAATGTATTCTAAATAACACCATAGTGTATTAGATATACCGCCTTATACCATGCCATCATTGTAATAAACGCCATGCATTTCTTACTGCGTACTACTCCGAAAATTTATTTCAGGGAAATCGAAATTGAAATAAGGTTTTTTTTTTATATTAACGTTTATATATATAATCGGCAATGTGTGAAAAATTGCCGTTTTAGAATGTCCCAGTTATTGCCTTATGGAATTTTTAAAACTATTGCACTCTCGGAACACTTTGTGAGGGAACATCTCCATTATACAAGGTCTCCTAACATGCCTCCTAACAAACAAACAAAATTTGGGCATTAATTAAAACTTATGTTTTATTTTACGATGCAGTACTAGTCTCTGTTCTTAAATCACAATTTGTAGTTTAAATTGATCGGCGACTGCACTACGTTAGCAAAGGTATATAGAAATCCGGCAGGCAAGAGCTTCACATTGCTAGAAATTGGCTATATAATCATGTTGAGAACCAATTGGTGAATAAAACAAACCAAATATGTATAAAATGGAATATCTCCTGTAAACTCTTAAGTGGGTGGATGGGTGTAAGAAGTAGGTGTACAACAGCAGCACCCTGTGTAAGTAGTTTATATACCACTCTGTCAGTTGTAACGAAGTATATCATTAAATTAGGTACTATAAACTCCAACTCACTATTCATACCATTCCAATAGATTTGTTTCTTCCTGTTGTGTAACGGGAGTTCTTCAAGATTTGTAGGTTAGATTATTTTCATATGCGATTGATTTTGAATCCTGGAATAATGGCATAAAGTAAAGAAAAGAAACCGGCAAATCCTGAAAAAATTTTGTTCTTCATTATATTTAGTTGGTTATGGTTTAGAAACTTAACCAAGCTCTCATATTTTAATGAAGCTCAAAGATGGAGGTAAAATATAAAGATCTTTGAAAGAAGGAATAAGAACTATAGCTGACGAAACACGAAAATCCGGGCAGGAAATTATTGACTATGAAAGAAACAATTAACATATCCTTGCAAAATTGGTGATATCGCCGGATTTTGTGTTAGTTTAGCCCCTTACCTGCTTATTTTTAGTATTTTAAGGGTTTTTTTTTTTTACTAATTGTTCACACTTTTATGACCATGTTTCGTCTTTCAGTCTTGCTTTATTTTTAACACGCTTTTATAAGCTTCATAGTTATGTTAGTATGTTAGTATGTTAGTAAGTTTATTTGAATATCTTGATCAGGATTCACGATTTCCTGATTCAGGATTCATATCTGAAAATATATACATTTATTTGCGCTCCCACCATTTATACTATATTTTTGATAAATAAATAATAGTCTAAAAAACTAAGAAACACAAAATAAATAATATTTTAAAAGAACTAAAAAACACGCTTTTGTAACTAGTTGAACTAAAGGGTAGAAAATAATTTCTTTAAATTCAATGAAATCATTTTAGCATTAAAAGCGTGGGATGCTTTTTAAGATATTTTATAATGACTTTAGTTTTACCAATATCTGTCTATAAAATATTTACAATAATTGAAATTTAGCCCCTCTCTATTATCAATTTGCCTCGTGCAATTGGAAAAACCGTTGGCAATTGATACATTCCCCTTTCGAATAATTTCTAAATATCCAAATGCTATGTCAAAAATGTATCTAGCAAAAGACATAGGCAGAAAGAAAACAAATCCTAGGACACAAATATTCCAGATTGTTTTTTTTACTTACAATATTTACAAATCTCGCTGTATTATCGTACATTGCTTGGTATTATTTTCAAAAAGAATAAAATTACTCAAATGAATCTCAACAACGCCCATTTTACCTGATATCATACATCTTGTTATATACTTATGTACATCAAATATTCATTAATTTTTCTTCTTTTTTTTTGCGTTTCTTTACTTAGGTATTATATTCTTTTACAATGCAGCAGCAGTAGATTCCAGTACCAGTCAAATTGATTGAATTAAATTTTTCTTATCTCTTGTTATAATTTTATATATTTCTAGATCTTATATTATGCTTTATATATGTTTTTTTTTTTTTTTCTTTTAAATATTTATTATGTATTAGCTGTCTTTGTTTATAAACTACTGTTTATTTCATATTAAAATAACTTGTAATAACAGATAGACAATATTATTAATCATTGATCAGTTTAAATTAATTTCAAAAATATTATAAAAGAGAAGAATAATGCATATTTAAAATCCCATTTTTTTCATATATTTAGCCTTTTCCTTCTTTCATTTCCCTAGCCGTTTCCTTAAGATCAGATCAAAATTCAGAAAATAATCAGACGATATTATCATGCCACGATACACCATGAGAATAAGTCAAAAAGATCTAGAGAAAGGCCTAGGTGATCAAAAGAAAGACCTAGGTGATAAACTAACTTTTCACTCTGAATTATTATGCCTCTTTCACATTTCCGGGAAGAAGTGGTGACTTGCATGTCCTTGTCTCATCTTGCCTGACTTTGTTCAAAAGCGGTTTTTGTACCCCAGGCAAAGGCAACACGATGAATTCACGCGATTACAGGCGAGAATCATCTGACATTTTCTTGATTATTTATGTAGTTATTGTGGCTTGTATAAAACATCGTTGTTCAAAAGTTGTGCCATAGCAGCCATAGTAATGAGATATTCGCATGGCAGAATCGCCCTGCTTCGTAATAAAATTGCGTAACGTAAACAGTAAAGGGAAAATAGCAAGACATATGTTGCAGTAGAAATGCTTTATTGTGAGTTTTTATTACATGCATTAAAGGAACTTAGTTTTAGTTGAAACTATAAAGAATATGTTTCAAATGTTTAAGAAATCTAATTAACCATTAAGAACGACGTTGAGCGCCTCAGGTTTGTAAGAGTGGCATATAAGAGACTCGCAGTAAGAATAATTTCAACTTTTCTATTCTGTATTAAATAAGAGCTGGGCTTAAAAAGTATTTTTTATCATAATTATTTATAATCTTATTATAATAATTATTTATATAACTTCATTTTAATATTCTTTTAAGATTATGCGGACCGCGGTGCTTTTTTTGAGATTCTGAAACTTGACCACAATGGATGATGAAAAAGGGTAATCGGTAATCGTTTTAGGACGTTTTACATTCATGTTCTAAAGTGCCCACGATACTAAAATTCTCGTTAAAATGACCCAGGAATACTAAAAGATTTTTCATCCCTTTTTTAAGAGCTCTCGATATGTACACATTTATAGTGCTTATTATTCTGTAATATAAACTTTTTTTGGAGATATATTGTTTCATTATCAATAAAACAAACCTAGAAATCTTATAATTTAATATTAGGACAGATATTTTTCTGAATATTATTCCCTTGATAAAGCCTTCTATATAAATTTTTTTGTTGTGGGTTTTTATATCAACTTGCTGTTTGATGATGATGTATTTTTACGAATATTTGTAGAGAAAATATGTAAAGAAAATATGTGAAAAAAATGATAGAAATGTACTTAAATAGGTATTTCCCGCTTTGTGGTATATTTTTTTGGTATGATTTTTTCTTGATCAAAATTACTTATTAAATTAACTAACTATTTATCCCATTTTTCCAATTTTCTAATAAATAATTCTCTTTCAGAAAATCACGAAAATTTTTTTGTTTGGCTAAAACTGAGTATATTGGCCAATTTTTTTCCAAATATATACATAAACAAGGTTCATTAAACGATTGACTGATTTGTTTTTAAGATATCACAAAAAATTCCGTATAAGAAATTGATATCTCGTTGCAATTCTTAATTGATCTGAAAAACTATTTGTCTAATCGAAAAATGAATTATTGGGTATTTTCCCAACCTTTTGTTTAATCATATGTTATAATAATCTCTTAAAATTGGATGGAGTTTACTCGCTACCAAACACATTTATCTATTATCATTATTTCAGTTAAATAGAATAAAAAGGGTGTTCCAAAATTAAAGCAAAGCAAGAAATAATTTTGATAGAAAACACAGTTTTTAATTAAAAGTTGTAAAATTTTTAGTAATTCATCAAATTTGCAGTTTATTGCTATGTAGAGAATAGCATATCCCGTAAAATTTATAGCATATCAGTTAAAATTCCAATGTCTTGATCGTGGCAGAAGGTTTTTTGTCGAGATTTTTCTTCAAGGCACAGACCTGAACTTTGTTCCTCAAATCGTGAGCGGCCGCATACTTGTTGTCAAAAACCTTAGACTTCACAAAACATCCGGAAAAACATCTAATAATGTTATACCCATGATTCGGGCGATCTATCATGGTATCTCTCTGAATTTTTTAAAATATTATTTTTTCACATTTGCTGAAGCTAATGCACTATTTCAACTGCAGCTAATACACTATTTTTTGTCGAGTTTAAAAAAAATTCTAGGCTGCAAGCTGTCTTTGATTTTACATTGTCAACGGAAATGGGCAAACATTCAAATCTTCCGTTAATTCTGGGACACTCTTTATTTTACCCCCAAATAATTCTAAAAATTATAATCATAATTTATTTTTCCATATTTTATATGGGTTACATTTAATTCACTTAATTTGTACCTTTTGACTTATCTCTAAATTACAGAGCAATATATTTTATTTTATTTGATTATCAACTAGGTATATAATAGAGACATAAAATATATTTTCATTTTGATTAATTAAATTATAAAACTAAATCAAATATTTTTATTATGATTATTATTTAAAAATTTCATTGGCTTTGATATAATTTGTAATTATATAATATGTATTTATTTTTTATTGAATACCCATTATCATAAAAATTGATAACCATAATTAACGTCAGATAAAAATAGTTTTGTTATGTATATTTTAATGAATTTTTTAAACAACAAACCAAATTATACGAGGTCAGGGAAAAACTCTTCAAATTTTCGATGTAAATCGTCATTTGGACCAAAAACCGGACCTAATAAGGAATTCATAATAAGAATGTAAATGGACATTATGTATTAATAAAAAAACGCTACCAAATGATACTTTTACATAGTTTTCTTTCTACAAGGTGCCCCAGGAGTAATGGACGCCCTAGGCGCATCAGGTTGAAAATAAATTTCTAAGACGAAAAGTCCTCCTCCACTTTTTGATCCGTTGTACGAATAATTAGCCATTTAGTAAAACAAGCAGCCAATCAGAAGTGCGCTACAGTGGGATTGGAGTGGGGATAGTAAGAAACTACGACGGAGAGATTTGAGAGCTTCAACTTTTCGCTGACGTGTCCGTATGTATGCATACGTGTGCATTTGTGTGAATGTGTAGAAAGGGGCGGATATCCGTGCATCAGATCAAAAAATGAAAGACGATTTTTCGTCTTAGAAATTTTATTATCTAGTTGACACAAGAAGGGCGTCCATTACTCCTGGGACATCCCTGTAACTATTGTCCTTACAGACCCCAGCACTTTTTTTAAATGTAGTTTGTTTTCAGTTCTAAACCACTTAAATAAGACAAGTTTATAAAATTTGTGTTATTAGTAATTATTTTACTCAATACCATTTTTTTGAAAAAATTTAATTTAGAGAAATTATGTCGTTTCGAACTGGCAAAATTTAAGTTGGCATTAAATAGTTCCAGTACCAAATTTAATCAATAAAAAAATTCAATAATTGGTCTTTTTGTATTCTATTGGAAATAATGAAGTTTTTATCAAGACTCCATTATCTTTTCTAGATACCAAAGCTGGTCATTGGAAAAATTATAATTATTTAATCTGCTTTTTAATTAACTTTGACTTTACCTCCTACAGAGAATTGTTAGATGTCAAATTGGATTGGTTTCATCTCATTTTGTTAAAACAAAAGCCCTAAAAAATTTTAACGAATAACGCACTGAACGCGTAGGTTGCGATCAAAAAGTTAATTAAACATAAATTTAAATACGCATAAATTTATATAAAATCCTTATAAATATTAAAAATAAAACGTTCATAAATTAGGGATAGATATATACGTTTATTTAAAATTGATTCCCACTGAATATTTATATTCGTTTTTGTAACAAAAGCATATTAACGTTTTTCTTAGTCCAAGCGCACGCAAGTTTCAACTTAAAAAGTCCTTTTATGTGTATGCTACGTTGAGGTAATTCTAGGATTCACTACTACTGACATTTTTAAAATCGCCAAAACTGATATAATTAATATTATATTTTAAGATGAAATATTCTCCGATGTCAGTCATCAAGAATACTTGTTGAATGCGAACAATTTGGGCGTACCTTCGTACTTCATAATAAATAGAGTCAGTTACACGTATTAGTCTATATTTTAAAACTGATTTTGATATAACAATTATAGGACCACCTTTAGCACGCCTATGATTGTCCTCTGTCGAAATCTGTGTTGTAGTACCCCAAGTGAGCTCCTTCCTCCATCTAAGTTTGGCCTTTCTTGAGATATCTTCATTCAGATGCAGCGTCCAGTTTAAAAAATAGATTTCTCGCTTGCCTATTCATGCTTTTGTCCAACAACTTTGTGCCATTTCAAGCAAGCTTGTAGGTTTCTTTCGCCAACTCTTTTAAAGAAGTTCGGTACTCCTGTGCAACCATTGAGGTAAGTCAGACCTAGTCTAAGTAGTTTAGCGCTGCTCCACTGTCGATGAGTGAATGATAGCCGTAAATCTAGATTTTCCGAGAAAATGCCACAACCTTCCTTCCTCTCAAACCACGCCCTTTGGCTTAACCAAGTTTTCCCACTTTTCCTATTTGGTAGATAAACTTACTGATAATTTGTTCCCAAAGTTCGGAAAGAGTATAACGTAGTCGACGGATTTTGGAAGTGAATACTCTTGAACTATAAACACAAATATTTTATAATGAGTTTATATAGAAATCCCGTTAATTGAAAAAGGGGAATATAAATATTTGATTAAAAATTTTGCGTATATTTAAAGGGATGAAGTGTGGTGTAGATAAGTCATGATATAATGATCAATTTTCAAACACACAAACAAATTTATATTATTCAAACGTTTTATATTGTAACAAAAAATATTTTTTCAGAAAAGGATTTTTGGGTTTTAATTTTTTATTAAAATGCCTTGATATTTTATATATTCATTCTCTATATTCTACTGTGTTGTTATACATTTTAATATTTAAATAAATATATTCAGAGAGGGTGTGATTCATTTCTGCCCTACTCATTTGTTTTTTCATTCATTTCCCTAACCATATATTTTCCTGTTCGTAAAATGTTCAAGTAAAAATCTTTAATGATATGCCATTTTGAAAAATATTTTTTAAATGGGATTTACATGCGTATACATTATTTATTTGATATAAAAGTATATTTTATCTGTTGAAAATAAATTTTCGGGCTTACGGAATATAATTTTAAATATATCCTTCTTGATTCCTTTTATAGATTGTGAATTTATTCAAGCGATTTTGGTTCTATATCTAGACCATGTTTAGTTTTAAGGTTGTTGTCATCCTTCAATTTTGCAAAAAAAGTTTTGAATTATATGTACGGTAAGAGTATATAAGCTTGTAGTGAAATAATATATAATTTTTCATACAAATTCAATCGACCGAAAAAGCATATGCATTCGAAAGAGTAAGACAATTCGACTATTTGGGGGTGATAATTGAAGACAAAAGTGAAGAAGAACCCGAAATTAATAAAAGACTTCAGAGTGGAAGCAGAGCCATGAGTTCTTTGAAAGGGGTCATGCTGTCCAAAATGGTTTCAAGGAGGGTAAAAGTCCGAGTATATAAGACAGTAATTAGACCAACGGTTTTGTACGGAGCAGAGACATGGATCGTAAATAAAAAAATTGAAAATAAGCTATTGATTTGGGAACGAAAAATTCTACGAAGAATCTTTGGAGGCCAAAAAGACGAAAGTGGACAATGGAAAAGAAGAACAAATGAGAACATATACGAAATTTATAGTGACCCAAATATAGTAAAAATTGCCAAAGCACGCAGGATCCGATGGTTGGGGCATGTCCATAGGATGTCAAAGGAAAGGATTCCGAATAAATTACTCACTCAAGGAGTTGGTGGTAAGCGGAGGACGGGACGGCCGAAGAAACGGTGGTTAGAGTCCACCATAGAAGATCTCCAGCAGATAGGAGTTCAGAACTGGAAGAAGGATGCTTTGAACAGGAAAAAGTGGAAGCAAATTGTCAAAAAGACAGAAGCCATGAGCCCTTGAGGCTTGAAGTGCTAATATATATATATACATTATTTATTTGATATAAAAGTATATTTTATCTGTTGAAAATAAATTTTCGGGCTTACGGAATATAATTTTAAATATATCCTTCTTGATTCCTTTTATAGATTGTGAATTTATTCAAGCGATTTTGGTTCTATATCTAGACCATGTTTAGTTTTAAGGTTGTTGTCATCCTTCAATTTTGCAAAAAAAGTTTTGAATTATATGTACGGTAAGAGTATATAAGCTTGTAGTGAAATAATATATAATTTTTATCTGTCTCTCAACTGTTTCAATGTATGCAACAAAGAATATACAATGAGTTTAAAATTATGTTAATATAGTTATTTCTTCTCAACTACAATACTCTAACTATAGTTATTTCTGTTCAACAATAAAATTTTAACTTTGCATTAAAATAATAATTTTGGTATTTATTTGCTTAACTCAGAAACAATACATCAATGTTCAGTATGTTTTCGAAAATTTTTCAGATTTTTTTCTACAATTAAGAAACTCGTTAAAAACACAACCTCTCCTATGTTCTCCGTGTTAATAGGCCGGACTTCAGTATATCTCGATTTAAAGACGATCGATAGACTTCAAATTTTGATACTATGCCCATATGGCGAGGCAACAACCTCCAGTTTCCTACTTCCTTTCACCTTCTTCAGTTTTAAATTTTTGGTATCACCTTGAATAAATACCATATTTTTACACAATTTTGTACTAACGAAACAAGTTGTTTTATTAGACGATTTTACAAACAGTTTTCGAAAAGGAATGCATCCCTTACGAAAATTTAAGATTATATTGACCCAAAAATATAAATACTGGGATTATTTAATAATTGGATGTTCTGAAATATCGGCCAAACCTACATACCAAAAGCGATTTCTCGAATTGATTTCAGGGTCATTACTAGAAAACTTTTATGTAATAGAAGGATTTGGATTCTAATTACTAAAAAACTTGAAAACAGAGAAATGATTTTTTTGAATTTTTCTATAATTAAGTTAATGGATTAGGTACCACTAAAAAGCAGATGCAAGTATTAAAACAAAACATATTTTCAATTGAATAATTAATAATTTCAGTTTTAATTACCCATAGTGTTTTTTTCATGTAAATGATTATATTATACATTCTTTACGGGGTCAATCGCTTTTGTGAAGGTGTCATGACGGTTTTTTTTAACGAAATTGGCATATGCAAGAGTATACTTCATTCTGACATGCATCGCATTAGTTTAAGTTCATTTTTTATTACGAAAACCAATTTTATAATTTCCTAGACAACATTTAGTGTATATAATATATATATAAACATTAAACCGTAATCATTAGGTACATTTTATTATTGTAAAACAAAGTATACGATATTCAAATAAAAAATCGATATTAATTAATAAAATAAAAAAAATTTGAAAAAAAAAACAGCAATAAATTGAAACAATTTATAAATGTCTATTTTTGAACTTGTCTATACAATTGATTAGCATATAATTCTATCTCTTTCTCGATAATGTATAGATAATTTAATTTTTTCATTATTCATTTTTATTTTTACTTTTTTTTCAGAGATAATTTTGACGTATAAATATTGATAGATTCGTATATTGAATGTGTAACTATATTACTAAAACATGAGCGTAACCCGGTAAACTATTATGAGAAGTTCATTTGTTGGTACAATGTCTTAAAATTTTTATAAATAGAGTTAATAGTCGAGCAAGTGTAGCATGAAATTTAAAGACATTTACAATAAATTTGAAGAATATAATTGGTTAAAAAGTGATAAGTGTTTTATTATAGTGTGTATAGCTACCACAGATGTACAATCAGCTCCCATTGACGATGAGAAGGGTAAATTGGAGTCAAAAGGACTGACTTTGGTACTTCCTCTATCTTCCTCTATCCAGTAAGATGTTCGACAACATCAATCGACCCCTAGTCTGCAAATACTTGGGTGATATTTCCAAGGGCTTCGCAATCCCATTATTCTGAGCAAGACAGCACCTAAGCGAACCAACTACATATGCATTCAATGAGACCCTGTAGCGTTTCGCGATTAACTCAGCAGCTAAGTTGGTTATATTTAGTAAGATATCTGTTTGTGGGCTGAAAACTTACTTACTATAAGTGATCATTGAGTTTAATTACAATTTTGTTACCTGACATTTTGGTAGCTAGTGGCTAGTATTACCATTTCCGCCATATTTGTGTAAACGATTTAGAACACAAATATTCAGATGTGCCAATGCTATCAAAGGCTATACCTACAGGAAATTCACTTTTCTATAGTTAACGTTTTATCTATAGATTTAAATTTAATTTACACTAAAGCATTTTTAATGAATAATTACACGTGTGTGTTGTAAAAAATTAAGTGACATGGGCATGGGAAGTTAAAATCATTCGTCTAAAAACCCTGTTAGATCTTAGCTACGCTACTGCTTACTACATTTACAATATCAAATAATAAAAATTGAAATTTTAAGTGGATATATTATGGTTCATTTTCTTTTATTTCAGTGAATAATTATAATATAATTTTGACATATTTAAATCGAATTCAGATGATGAAAATATAGGTATCTGTACATCTATATCTATCTACCAAATTTACTTTTATTTTTTATTATTTTATGAAAATTAACTTTGATAATTATTTTAGAGAGACGTTTGAATATTGACATTCATATATTATACCAAAACCAATAGATGATAATTATAATAAATAAAAAAAATTATTTGATTGTAATTGATAACTGACAAGCGAGAAAAAAATTATGTGTGCAGAAAAAAGTGCTTTTAATGGCATTTTTCTTTATCATTTATTTATAATTTAATCAATTTCTTGACTTTTCCCACGAGCTTTTCATTTTACTACGTTAATTTCTATTTTGTTTAAATAATTTAATTTGATGGAAAATTTTTTTAATATAAATTATTAATGGCGTGTCAATTATTGGTTGAAAATTTTTGCATACTTCTAGGATATAAAATATTTATTACCTACTTACTCCAAAGCAAAGCCAGTCAGGCTTGTGTAAACGAATTATGCCTTAATCTTTGTAGCGACAACCTATCCAAAATAATTAGTAACGGCGCTGTAGTAATTAGAAAGTTATTGCTAGCAGTAACAGTCAAACGTATTTATACTTGTTTCGAAGTAAAACTGATATTGTTCAAGAATTAGGCGCAAAAAAATGAAACTAAACAGTGAAAGACGTAAACGAGTGCATAAACAAGACTTCTCGCTGAACTTGTTAGTAAATAATGACGAGGCAAAAGGATTTTGTTTGTGATATCTCATGAGGACCTTGAATTTTACCTTAAGGAATTTCCATCCACCTTAAGGTATTTCCATCCACCATCTTTTCAACAGATTTGGCCTATTTTTTTCAAAAACTCAGTATTTTGCTTGCTGTGAGATACCGAAGTTGCAGAGTTTTTGGTCGTTTAGATCACGAGATAATCGGCTGCAAAGTTCTCGAATTCGAGGATCAAAGCATGTAAAACACACTGTCCTCCCAGCTATTTTTTACGGGATTAAAAGATTGTCTCGGCAGAGTTGACAAAAAAGTAGTAGAGTAGAAGGGAATGTTTTTAGAATAAAAAGAAAGCACCATGTAATTTGTTTTCGAGACCTTAATTTTGGCATAAATTGTCGACTTTGGGAACTTTGACATTAATTATTTATCTCGTGTTTTAAACGGTCAAAATTTCTGGATCTTTGGGATTAATAGTAAGCCCTTTTCTAAGCCTGTGAAAAAGTCGTTAAAGTCTGTCAAAAAGTGAGTTTGATCATAGTTTTAGCATTGGAACTGCAAATACCATATTGGAAATATCTTAATGCAAAAGAACGTCCATACTTCACTCAAAAAATATGTTTTTTTTATAAATACTTGCTTTAAAATTCGAGCGAAATCAATTTGAATAACAATTATCGGTATTTTGATTAGTTACTTTTCAAAATGAGAGAACATGGAACATCCAACATAAGATATTTTGTCTCTAATAATCAAATAAATGATTACTTATAGAACAATTTAATTTGAGAGAACAAATAGATATATTATTAATGAAGATATATTTGAATAACTCAACAAGAGATATTTATTATCAAGTATTAGAGTATCAATTTCCTACCCTCATTTATTAAACACAGACAGTTGAGTGATAATTACTTAGAACGACAGAATTAGAAATATCACTTTTGTGCTTCTTGAATAAATAAAATAATGTATTTGACTAAAACGATTTATATATGTTGCAGAAGGAGTGTAGAATCAGTTATTTTACAATGCAAAATGGCTTTTCTGCAGTCGCATAATAAAAGTTTGGTGTTGGATGACCATAATGAAATAAAAAGAGGTAATAGTTACTGTTACAAAAAAATATATTAAGCTCTAAATAAATTAACAACTTATGACAATAGAAAACAGTAATTCATAGGTTGTAAAACCTAAATAAATCTTTTTCAAAAGCTCTGGTAACTTTTTATTGAATTTGCTGCATATTACTCGTTTTATTTATTAATTTTAAACAACTTTTAGTTTTGGCATTTCATTTCACGTTGTAATTCATATCCTCTAATTTCTGGTCGTATCATTTTGAATGTCTTACATACTTAATCTTTTATGCTATTTTGTGTGGTAAAGTACAGTAATTATGAAAAGTCTTTCAAATTTCTTGTTTGTTAAACAACTAACGATTTTGTAAAATATCTGATTAGGTACGATTACGATTTTGTAATCCATCTGCGACAAATATATATCTATAGGTGGTAGCTATTATTTAACTTATATCTTGTTTAAGACTATATTTGAACGAATGAGAATGAAGAAAACAATTGTAATGAGTCGATAAGTCAATGGCTTTATTGTTTCTATCTTAGTTTCATTTAATTTTTCGATGTTATGTAGTACAAGAGATACAGATTTTGAGCTAAAAACTTTTAGCAACTAGCTGAAAATTTGATAATAGGTATTTGAAAGGATGTTAAATAACTTTTGAAAGTTGTTGTTAACTGCAGTTTTCTAATTATCCCGGCGACAACGGGGCTATGTGTTTGACCGATATGTATGTATTTATGTTCATCTGTTCTCTCATAACTTCGAAACTACTTATCATAATTTGACAAATTAGATATTGTTCAAAACATATTGTCATAATAATGTGAATATGAACTAAAACAAATTTTAATTGAATGTTACCGTGTTAGGTTTCAATTGACAGGACGTAATTAAGGTAGTACCAGCATGAAATCACTTTTCGACAGATTTGGCCGAATTTTTTTTCTCGGGTTTATAATAGCTTTATTTATGAATTCCTAAAATTTCATAATTTTTGACCGTTTAGATCGCGAGATATTTAAAGACCAAGTTCGCGATTTTGAGGGTCATGTCCCATTTAAATCATGTAAAATGTCCGGTCTCTCCAACTATTTTTTATGATATTATTATATATTGAAGAAAAAGGTGGAAAAAAATGTTTATACAATACAATTCTAAAAAAAAAATTTAGAAATTAATTTTCACTTTCGAGATATTAATTTTGACGTAAATTGATCGAAATTGGGACGTTGGCATAATTATTTCCCATTTTAAACGGTCAAAATTTCTGAAACTTTGGGAATTAATAGTAAGCATTAATAAATTCTTAAATTTAATTTTTCGTTAAATTCTGTCGAAAAAAAAATTGTACCATTGCTTTAACATAGAAACTGCAAATACCATGCTGGTACTACCTTAACACTTTTCATTGTTATACTTTATCGGGGGAATTATAATCCCAAAATTGTTTAAATAAAATAAAAAATTGTTTAAAATAAAATTAAAAGTATGGAAACAAGAAAAAATTTTCATCTGAAATCGTCATTACAGTCGAGGGACCTCTTCTCTGTCCTGTGGAAAACTTCCTCCGACTGTTATGGCGATTTTACTTATCATATAAATTTCAAATGAAAATGTTTTCTTGTTTTCATACTTTTAAGAATAATTTTGTTGTCGGGTTTCAGTTTTTGAACTTTCTTTTATTGAATATTTAGAGAAGGGTTTAAAATGAGACACACAATACATGAATTTTAACTGATAGCTGATCCATATTAAACGTTGAAATGAAAATTACGTTGTCATTAGAAAATCGTCTCAATCCTTTTTATATCTAAAAAACACCAATTCAATTGTATCTATGTATGTTTCTATCTTACTTTGTTTAATGTGATATGGTATAATCATACCATTGCATCATTGTTACTAAATGATAAATAAATGATATTAGAATGTCTAGTGAAGTATATTTCTACATTATAATACAGGTGACAGAATGTCGTTAATTGAATTGGAAAAAGGTATATTTTCATTAATTATAAATGAATTTTATTTTATATACATAATAATAGGAATTCTAATTAAATATTATATTATTTTAATTGGTTAGATGGTTGAAATAAACGATTAGTACCGGCCGGATTTCTCATAGATGGGGTTTTTATGTGAAATCTGATGATCAACTCGTATACTTAATGATAAATCGGTAGTCTAGACAAAAAATTGCAGCGTTAATGGCGGTTGAATGTAAGCAAGTGACAATTTACAAAATTTAAAAAAAAGACTAATTTTTTGGGTACGGAACCCTAAACTTGCACTTGAAACATATCTAAGAACATTCTCCAGTAAATTACCTTTTACCTTAGAGCCTTCTCCAAACTCAACCTATTTTGAGAATTATCACCTATTTTTTAGTTGTTCCGGGTATTGAACTGTAACTCGCAATTGATGCATAGCTAAGAACTGTCTTCATTAAATTACCTTTCAACAGACAAACAGACAGGCAGGCAAGCACACTCACATAGAGATTAAACTTATAACACGCCCTTTTTTTGGGGGCTAAAAATAGAGGCATCAATGAAACAGATAAGTTTGTATTAATGTTTTAACATTTTTCTTTCAAATTTAAATTAATGAAAAATATCTATAATTGATTATGTATAATAGCAATAAATTTTAAAAATTGTTAAATATTATCAATTTTTCAAATTTTCATATTTTCTTCATTAAAAACACGAGCGTTGCGTTAATAGGGCAATAGAATTACGAACGCCACCTGCAAATGGAAAATATAACCATTGGTAAATTTTAGTACACGAGCGCTACCTGTGAATGAAACATAAAACTATTGTTCAATTTTAGTACACGAGCGCTACCTGTGAATGTGAAAAAGGAGAAAGGGAGCAGAGTTTCAAGTTTCGTAACATACCAATATAATTTCGTCACGTTTTTTTAAAATAAAATACAAAATTAAAATTGTTGTAAAAGTTAATCAGATTTTTGCACTGGCTTTCAAAAATTAATGAGTATGATTTTGATTATTCACCCTTGGTTCAAATTAATATATATAATGCAAAATTGGTGTTTACACACACACGACGACTTTTCCTTGCAACTATTGACGGCTATGACGGTGAACGATAGACTGTTGGTTCCTCATGCATAGCAACAATGTTTGAAAAATTTATCTTTGTGTACTAGTCTAAGGTCCCCATCGAGTTCAACCTACCCTCATCCAGTTTCCTTTTGAAATACTGCCAAATGAAAATTCGAATACCAAAACTTTTGTGTACTTAAATATTTAACAGGCATCGAGCAGTGAATTGGCTAATGTAATCGTACCACTTTAAACAATTTTACTGTAGTCTATATTTATATTATAATTAAAGATAATTGAATTGGATCACATATGTGACGTTCATATAAATATCGATACATGCAAACATCGTTGACAGATTGACAGATGTATTGTTTATTCTGCAGGTAGTATCTTTGAAAGTTCTTTATTTTTTTTTTCTTAAATAAAAATAATAATTATATAGTCTTGTAGTAAAGTCGCCACCAATTTAATTAATTATATTTTATTAAATATAATAAAAGCTAACAACAGTCAGTTGTCAGTATTATATATATATATATGAATGAAGACAAGATGCCGCGCGGCTCTGATGTACCGACCAAGTAACTCAGTAACTACCACTTACCAAACACAGAAAATTAATGAATAAAACACACAAATTAACATTCAGTCATTAAAAGAGTTTAACAAAAAGAATTAATATATAAAGTGAAAGTTACTTTAGAAGTCAGTCAGAGATCTTAAAGAAATACTTACCTACCACCATACATATAAAGAAACCAAAATGATTACTTCTAATAATTTGTAAAATTATAAAAATTAAATATTATTTTATGAAAAAAAAAAAGATATTTGTTTTGTTTAAAAAGATATGAGACATATTTTTTATATTCAGGGCTAAATAAATTATTTTTTCCCATTAGTATTTCATTTCTTTTTTTTCAAAATGTAATAAAAGCTATTTAACAAATTTGAAAGCTATTCTACAAATTTGTATAATAGAGTAAGCTTTTCTAAGTACGCAGGAAATAAGAGTACGCAGTGAAGCTAGCAACCCAACGATTTCCGATTTGAAGCTAACTTCCATTGTGTTTAGATCACCTAACAGTGTAAAAGTGGGTCACGAAATAGCAGTATAACGGAGATGTTACGTAAGTCTGAAGTTTTTTGTGCAATTTGTTAATTATTTTGATCATTTCTAAAGTATTACAACTCGAAAAAGTAATGTATTTCATTTAAAACGATTCTTGCATTCGTATGATGGTTTAGCAAGCTTATATTGTAAAAAAGAAAATTCCGCTACTCACCACTAGACGGCAGCAGCAAAAGTGTTTAAATAAAAAAGCTCTGTGGTGTAAAATGACGCTGGGCGCAGGTGTATACGAGTGTCTTATGCTATGTGTATGTAAAGTGAAGCTAACTCACCTATACTAATTCTAAGTCAGTTATACACGTGCTAGAAAGATGCTGTTTTTGCATTCGACGTGGAATTCCTTGAAACCTAAGGGAAACTTTAATGTTTTCATTGCAACCCCCTGAAAATCGCAAACCTATTCTATTCAAATATATCTTTTCAAACAAATTTTAGAAACGGATCGATAGAAAACTTTCAATTACAAAAACAAGCGGACCGATACTTTCGCATTCTAGAAAAAAGGCAGTGTACTCTATCCTCGTCTCGTTTGGCGGAAATACTAAATCAAAGATGTTTTGAAACCTATTCAGATGATGGTCCAGCCCTGGTTATAATACGTATTTGTTAAGAGTCAAACACTGAATATCTACCAACTAACCATAAGTTTGTTTAAGATCAAATTAAATAAATATAGGTTAAATGAAAAATATTATATTATATTGGTTAATTCAATTATGACAATTATATTTATATTATATGTTTATATATACGGAAAGAAATATAATAATAATATCACATTTTATGTGGTTACAACAAAAAAATTACTATAAATAAATAAAATAAATAAAAGAAAGAAAAAAAAATTATGTAAATTTTATAATAATATTAATTATTTAATTAATAATTAATGTTCGTTTTTTCTTTTTTATTAATATAATTTTCTGTTTATTTTGCAAACCACTGCTCTAATATCAAATTATTATTTTTATTTCTTTATTGAATAAAATAACTCATGTTGAATTTGGATCATAAATAAAGAAGTATACGTTTCGATAACTTACTAAATTTTTTGCAAGATCTACAAATGGAAAAAATAATCGTGTACAAAAATAATAAATTGGTTTTTTTCATTAAGAAATGCATTTTTAATTTGTGCTTCTTTAAAATTTGAATATTTGTATTGAGAAAATCAGTCAAGACCAGAAAACACCATTAAAATATTGGGCCACATTTATTAAGACATTTCATTTGTACATTTGAATAATGCTTAATCAACTGCTTAAGTTTGTTTGATTTCCAGGTGATCTTTTTATCTAAGACAAAAATTCGGTTGAAATGTGGAAATTTATGATCCGTTTTTAAGTTTAAACAAGTTAAAACAAACAATTGACTGAGTTAATTGATGAAATGCCATGTATAGACAGTGTTGATCACTCTGTCACATTACACATACATACATGTCACACATACATAACTGATAATCCCATATAATACATACTATACAATTTGTGCATAATATACGCTCCCACGGATAAACAGTGATGTTTACGAAAGATGTTTCAAACATAAGTTGTTTATTTTTTTTATAAGGCACATTTCTTTCATTTAAACTTTTGTTCTATCTCTAACGGTTTACAAGATGGGTTCTACCGACCCAATTGACCTACGTTGCTCGTTTACGAACTCGACCTGACTTTTTACGTCCTCAGCACGCTATAAAAATTTCAGCTTGATATCTCTTTTTTTTTTAGTTATAGTTATGACAGACGGACAGACGACAGAGTCTATACCAAAATTTTGTTCATAGCATCAATATTTTTAAGCGTTATAAACTTGGGACTAAACTTAGTATATCTTGGTATATTTCATATACATACTAGGTATAGAAAGTTAGTGCTAAAGGTCTTATCGATTATATATAAGAACTACGAATGCACAAGATGATCAGTGTACAGCGATTATTTGGTAAGTTTATCTCTTCTTATGAACTTGAAGTTCAAACTGTAGTTTCATGAAACAGTTTTACTGTTATACAATTATTATAAAAACAATTAAGATAAAAATATGTCGTTTAGATTTTCAGTCACGAAATGTTTAGAGAAAAAAAAAATAGGTAGTTACACTAACGTATCTATATATAAGTCTATAATTTGTGTGGTTTTTAGAAAAAGTAATAACCATTAATTCTTTTGTTTTTGGGTAGTAAATGGTGGTCGGATGTTATACATATAGGTATATAGTTGGTTATATTAATGCCAGAAAGCACAAATGGTTTATAAGAATCGTAAATCGAATAATAGTTTTTTTAAATATCACTTAAAACTAATTTTTTTAGGTCTAATTATTTTAATTTAAAGGAATAAGCCTGTTTACAAAATTTTTTTCAAGGAAAACCATTCCTATCAATTTTATATCGCTTGTTTCCATGGAAAGTTGCTACAAAAAAAACGAATAATTACTTTCACCCCAAACATTATTTATGTCAAACAGAGGAAAATGATTCTATTTTCATTTTCGTCTCACTTTTATTTTAAAATATACCAATTTGAAATTTGAATTCATGAGATTTTATTATACACGAAATTCGCCTAATTTGCCGACTGACTCTTGTTTCAATTTTTTGTTTGATTCTTCATTTTGATCTATTTTAAAAGAATGAAGAACAATTATAATCCTGTTTGAATTACATTGCAATTTATTTGTAACATACTTAACCATGCCTTGTGCTTTGTATAAAACAACATACTTACATCTTGAAACCACTGACAGTAGCCACCCTCATCATTATAATTATCAAGAATGTAGAAAAACAGATCGCTAAATGTTTAAGTTGGACGCTTGAAAATTGGGCGTTTTTTTCGGTAGGTAAATACTCCGTTAGGTTATATTATTCTATGGTAAGTATAGGTACTAAGAGTAATTTGAATGTTTCTTTATTCGTTTGACATACTCTTCACTATACGTTTGAATTCAGTACTGAAAACAAATGGGAAAAACAATTTTATCCGACATTCAATAAAACGAAGATTAACGGGATACATTGGGATACATTCGGGGCTTCCTTGGGCTGCCACTCCGAAAGGCTTGTCGATTTACGGATACACCGTTTTATAGAGTTATTCAATGATCTTCTTGTAAAGAAGCTTCTCCAGCTTCTTCCAAGCAATTTGTCATAGTTACAGTGGGTCTTCTAGATACTGTAGTTAGTCTTTCGTTCAATAATTCCGTTTCGGAGAGCACACAAATTGACAAAATGAACTAGGCAAGTAATAAGTCCACAGTTTACTTTCGACTGTTTAAACTAGATAAGAAGAAGGAATGGTTGTGCTTTCTTATGTTTAAAAATAATTCTTGATGAAGTTAGAACGAATTATATAATGTCATGGTATTTTGTTTAAACACTGTTTAGCTGTTAGAATTTACATGGTGTATACTAAAAAATTAGTGCAAATTTATAAAAGGATTTACTTACTGACTAAAATAAAGTTTGCTTTAAACATTTAGAAATTTATATTTCTCAAAATAAATAATACAACGACCAGGAAAAAAGTAATATGGAGTCAGGTGTTCCCTATCTTAATCCAGAAAAATGTTGATTTTTTTTAAAAAAAAGTCTCATTTGGAAATAATCCTAAAAAGTCTGATGGTATGACAGAAGGCAACGTTTTCGAGAGTTTATTTTAGGGGGGGGGGATTTCTAATATTTGCTTCCTTATGGATTGCGTAGGTGAGAATTAAGTACGTCTTGAAGGATTTCCACGTCTTATATCATGATAAATTTATTTATGTGAATTAAATTGACATGTCCAAACTTAAAACATGCATCATTTAGGTGAAATATGTGTAGAGATGCTCAAAATAGATACCCATATTTCCGATAACAACTCAGAAACGACTTTTTTGCGATGACAATACTTTCTGGAATTTGTGCAAAGGAGTAAACAAACAAAAATTTTGTGAAAAATTAACAATTTCTAATTAAAATGACCATTTTATGCTTTTTCAATGGCTACATTAAGTTTTACTTGGCAAATGGATTTTTTATCGATTAACATATCAAGTGTTCCACTCATCTTATTAAATGGTAGCGTGGCTGGAAATCGATTTAAATTCACAGTATAATTATTGAAATAATATTCCCCCTAAAAAAAAAATTGTTAGAAAGTTTACTTGATATAAAATTCGTTAAATAAAATTACCTACCGATTTTATAGGACACGCGGGTGGTAAATTTCCAACAGTGAGCAAATCTTTATAAATAAATGTATCAGATTTTATGAAATCACATGATGATTTGGAAATTTCAATAAATTTGATTGGTTTTCCATTTGTAATAGTGTTAACAATTACTTTAAACTGCAAAACAAAAATAAACAAAAATAATACAAAAATTACAAATTTTTCTAGCTAAATAATATCTTACAATACATTTACTAAATTCCGGCGATTTCACGGAGAATCTTGCACTTAAATAGTTGACGTTTCTATAGGTATCGACTCTAAAATATTTAACATCTATGAAGGACTCATCATATTTTACAACATCAGCGTCCGATAAAACTGCCCGGTAAGGTCTCTAAAAAATTATCAGATATTCTTTAATTACTTAAAACGAACTAAATTTATTCTTTTTCAGAAATTAAATCAACAAATTTTTTTGTATTTTTACTAACGAAATATTAGTTTATGGAAATTTATTTTAGACTGGGTTTTACTTAACCCTTCGTTCATAAGCGCGGCACCGCATAAAATTATGAAATAACTATCAACTTCAGAAGCTCGCAATAAATGCAATACATATTCTAAATATTCTAGTATTCAATAAAACAAATTGTATACCAATATCTCGAAATTAAACATTTAATTCTTAAATGGACTTGGAGTATTAAAATGCGGCACTCTGCTTATTATCACGTGATCAAATCTTGTAATTGATTTCGAGTATTGCGTTGTGAGATACTCAAGCTAACTGTAACTCCATCTATGTTTTCTTATTTGAACTTCATCTAAATATGATTTATAAAAGTTTTATATTTGTTACTTTGAGAATTACGTTAAGATAATTAATGTTTTTATTTATGACTAATAAATTATTTCTGGGGAATTATCTTTGAATTTTTATTATTTTAATTTTCAACAATTTTTACGTGAGATTTTTTTGAAATTTTCTATAAAGCAATTCATTTAAAAAATGGACGAAGAGTTAAAATAAATAACTATAAAGTCCTTACAAGAAAACTGATAGCATACCTTACTATTTGCGTTGAAAATAAACAAAAAAATATGAAGAAGCACTCGAATTTGAATCAATTTTTGAAACATTATAGCATCAAAACTAGTATTCGTACGGTAAAAAATTCTCTACTGAAGGGTTTAATTAAAACAAACATCTACCAAAAAATCACGCGATGATATTATCAATATATTTATTGTAATCTAATTTCCTGTTCATACATTATCTGGCCACGATCTAGCCACAGGCTGATTATCCATCATTAAAGTGGTGACACAATTTGATGAAAACGCCACTTGACATCTGTGTACAAGATCTACAAAATTACGTGAATTGCCTGGGACTTAGATTCGATATAATAATTAACTGATTGGGTTTAATAACTAAGAATGTGAAACACAGCAGAATTCTTAGTTATATTTAAGCTAAAAAAAGCTTAAATATAACTGAGTTTCTGATGAGCTTATAATGAATCCTTTGTCTAGGACTGCACTAGCGGAGGCTTTACACACACTATATTATTTTGATAAAACCCGTATACACGTATGTCATACTGCTTAATTAAGAATAAATACATCAACGTTCAGTTAATTTTTAGAAATAGACTGACATTTTTTTCTTAGAATTAAAAAACGTAATAAAAATGGAACACCTCCAATGCTCTCCGTGTTAATGATACGAACTTCCATTAAGTTTATTTCGATTTAGAGACGGTCATTCGGCTTTAAATTTTGACGGTAATTGAATTTTAATATCCTTATGGTGTTTGTTTTAATACAGTATTGTAAAAAAGTTTGGTTTATTGCACGGTACATACATATAACCCAAATACATGCTTTGTAATCAAATAATGTGTTATTTTTAACTTTACAATACCACGCAACTACAAAAATATATAATAAATTGTGTGCAAGTGTTGCTTATAAATTTGATAATATAGATATCTCTCTTCAATCATCAATACTCTAATTATAGTCGCCTCTGTTCATCAAATGATGGATCTTCGATGAACTCATAATTAAATTTAAATTTTGTGTTTATACCATCGACAACCTTATATTTTTAGTATAAACTACAAAATTTTCTAAATATGTTGATAGTTTTTTATCACACTCTCTAGATATTTTTATATAGAAATATCCAATTGAAAAGGATAACATATATGATTCATAATTTTTTTAGCCAACTTTGAACGATAAAATAATAATAAAAAGCCCAATGACCTAAGATATTTTTGTGATTTTTGGAAACTTTGTTAGTCAAAAAATGTATTAATTTATAAAGTTTTATTAAAATCCCTAGTATTATCCAATCGTTGCATATCTCCTTAATGAGTATGCAAGAATTAAAAATTTTTTGGCACTTTGTCCAAAACATGACAACTTTCTTAAAGACTAAATCTGAATGTACGTTAAACAAACTGTATAAATAAAAATTGGTTGATAATTCAAAATTAAATTCATATACCTTCTGTTCGGCATTAAAACACATCCTTCCTACCAACAGAAGAAGTTCATAAGTAAGTTAGATAGCTCTATATAAAGCTACCTACCTACCAACTTTAAATTTAAACTCAATTACTGATAATTAAAGTATGCCATGTAATAATTTCACTTGTATTCTTAATTCATTTAATTTTATCGTTCATCTTACTTAGTGGCAGGTTCTATATACTAAGAGTGGGGGAATCATCTTAATCTTACACACTGGTATGGCTAAAACAATATTCCTTATCCTTTCTTTGTTTGGTTAAATACAACCTTTTATTATTATTATTATATGAAATGCTTTATCCTTTTCATAACTCCCGTAGATTTATTGAAGAAGAGCTAGAATTATTGAAGTGTAATTAAAATCAGCCAAGAAATATGGATTGTATAACCATTTTAAACTAATAATTAGGCAGATGTTAGACAGAGGCATTGGACATAGTATTTGGCTCCATATACTACGTTTGCCATAATAACTCCATGCTGAATTCTGTTTTGCAAGAAAGAGATACATACAAATCTTTAATGTCTTATACCTTTTTTATGGTTATTCAAAATATAATTAATCTCTGCTGCCTGGTAAATGAATGAGCTTTTATTAAAGAAAAAAAAATCATGGGCATTCCTAATTTCTTCAGCAATTTGTACAAAAAATTATAAAATTACAAATTGGTCGGATTTAAGTTATAACTTCTTTTTGTGAGTTTACCTAGAAGATTATCCGAAGAAACTGTACCAGGATAACCCACCGTCAATTATTTAAGTACTATAAAAACGGTGGTTGAAATCTGACAAATAGTGCAACAAATTCTACGGAATTTGAGAATAATTTTATCGTCTGTAGTCTGGAAGAATGTGAATGCCTGAATGGACAGAACAGAAGCTATTTTTCGAACTCAGTTACATTTAGTTAATTTTTTTCGTATAATTTAACAATTTTAGTTGTTAAAAATACAATTTACTTTCATATTTTTTCTTAAGTTCTTTTTGGATTGATGGAATTGATGGATTTTTGTTTTACAGCGTTTTCGAAATCACACACTGGTTTTCCTATCAACCTTGACCTTCAAAATTATCGAAGAAATAGGTATTATCGTTTTCATTTTACAGAAAAATTTAAGAAATAAATCTAATCAAAACTTAAATTATAAATCCCTGATTACACTATACACATAAAAAAAATATTACATTTGTTAAAGCCAGTTTTCACATCGTTCAAATCTTTCTAGGAATTCCGTTAAAATTAATTTCGAAATAAAAGAAGCCATAACATTTCTAAAAATCTTCGACCCTTGATTGAATATGTTCATTTGATTGCTTACATTCTTATAACAAGTAAATATTTCATGATTCAAACAGCTCAAGAATTAATTCAAGAAAATAAGTATTTGACCACTTAAAATTTTCCTGAATCGAGAAAATTTTAGCTCCAAACCATGTTAAAAACATATTTTCTTGCAGTTTTTCACAGTGTATACTATGGAAGTGAAGCGAATAGATTTCATAGTAGAAAACGAATACGATAATCGCATATAAAACAAACAGAACGCATTTCGAACAACAAACCAAGTAGTTAATTTCATTCTAGCTCCCATATATAGAGCTCTTAATATAATGTTATATTAATTTGAACGACGTAATTAAGATGGCAGGCTAGTCGAGTCGAGTCGACAACGGTGTTCTGTAATTTAATTTACTTTTGAATTATTTTCAAATATAATTTACTCTGTTATACCAAATATGATTAATTCATAAATTAAAATTTATTTTTTAAAGCAATTTTATTTTCTTTTTTATTCTATAAAAGTTAAGAGTATTTTTATGAGTTCTATGGATTACTTTTTTGTACCCTGTGTATAAGAAATATAAATCAAGGTGTATATAGTTAAAAATTCAAAGGTCATTTTTAGAAAAATCTCGTCTAAAACAATTGTAGCCGAAATGATCAAAAACAGCAATAAGCAACAAACATTATAGTCTCTGAGAAATTGGAAAACTATACTTTTTAAGATGTTTGGCTACGATTCATTGTGGTTTTCTAGCTTTACAATCCTATATCTTTGCTACCATTAATATAAAACTACGCTCCTGTTCAAATGTAACAATCAAAACATTTTAAAATTTTATATAAATAGCAAAAAAAAAAAAAAGAAAAATTGTAATATGAGGCATTAGTTACAATTTCAATTCAAATCACCATTTTCATATCTTTGTTTAAAAATCACCATATTATATCATATTTTTTCCTTTTTTACATCGGCGTATTACACTGTGTGAAAATTAGAAGAGGATAGTGTTATTATAGTTGTGATAAGACTATACCTTTCTATCTACACTCGGGGTAAATTGTTTATACACTTGGGTACAAAAAGAACATTAAGTACTATATGAAATATAATAAATAATACATATAATAGGTTGATATAATAATATACGCTATATAGTTATAAGCAATAAGCATTTACTATCATAAAATTGTCTGCAATAACAATCATATACTTATTGGTTTTATAATAAAAATTATATTCCACATACAAAATGTAATTCATATAAATATGTTATGTAATGTCTTTTAATATATTGGCGTTAGTCGCGGAGTAATCATGGAAAAAGTTATTTATGAAATGATTTCTTTGATTCTCCGGTAAATTTCTTTTCTTACTGTAGTTATTTGATAATCGAGGTTTTTACATGAAAATTTAATTGGAAGCCGACCCCTATTTTTTTTACTAAAATATAATAACATGTATTTCCAAAATAATTTTATTGACTTCTTATCGTATTTAAAAAAAATTTGGTGGAGGGTACGGGAAGACATCGTCCTATAGCAATAGAAAATTTAAAAATTCCTAATTGCAAAATAAAGTACAAAATAATTAAAAAAAAAAAAAAATTTCACTGTCAATTACCTACAAGTATCATTTTTATGCCATGTATATATGAAATATACATAGTATATTAAGTTTAGTCCCAAGTTTGTAACGCCTAAAATATTGATGCTACGAAAAAAACTTTGGTATAAGTGTTCATAGAATTACCTAATTAGTCCATTTCCGGTTGTCTGTCCGTCTGTCCGTCTATCTGTCAACACGATAACTCAAAAACAAAAAGAGATATCAAGATGAAATTTTTATAGCGTACTCAGGACGTAAAAAGTGAGGTCGAGTTCGTAAATGAGCAACACAGATCAATTGGTTCTTGGGTCCGTAGGACCCACCTTGTAAACCGTTAGAGATAGAACAAAAGCTTAAATGTAAAAAATGTTCCTTATAACAAAATAAAGAATTAGGTGCAAATTTTACAGTATGTATTAAAATGGGAATATCAGTTATATGTGTGTGGCTTTTTAAAAGTGGATATCTTTTTTTATTAACGTGACGTCAAAAAACTATCGATTGCGTCCTCAACACTGTCTATACATGGTATTTCAACAATTAACTCAGTTAATTGTTTGTTTTCACTTATTTAGAATTGATTTTAAAAATTGTAGAAATAATTGCGATAAAAAATCACATATCAGAAACTAATCATTATCCTTAAAGGATTTACGATCCTTTGGGGTTCGCAGCTTGTGCTTTACCTATTATTAGTCCAGTAGATTAACATCAAAGCTAGGCTTTTAAAATCTATATCTTTGATTGAAACTTTTGGTAATGGGAACAATATACTCTATATAATTAAATCTTGAATCAAAGCTGCATAATCTACTGTACCTACAAACCACATTTCTTGAAAGGATATATAACCTATCATTTTGATATCAAATATAAAAATAAATGTTTAAAAAATAATTAAAGATAAAACGTTTTACTATACAGGTAAACTTCTTAAAAACCAAAATATATATATCCTCTCCAAAATTTTAATCGTCAATATTTTTCGGTTAATATAAAATACAACAAAGTTGTATAAATACAATTTAAAAAATAAAATTTTAAATAATATATTAGATATATCCGCCATAATTACTTTCAAATTGTCCTTAAACTATTGTATCATTATTTTAAATATTTTTCTGTTAGTAAATAATCATTTCTACAATAAAAAATATATAATAATCCTAGGTGAGTAGGGCCTTTAGAGCTCACATCAGTTTCCTTCTAATAACATGATTATTGTACTAGCTGTTAAACTACGCTGGGATACAAAGATAACTTCACTTCATATACCGTCACTTACCTTCCTTTTGTTCATAATTTCGTCGACAACACATTAACCTCTAAATTATCAGTGTTTCTCTACTATATTATGCATGTATTATACATAAAATCCATTCACTTCAATCACTCTATCCAATAGAAAAAACCGCATCAAAATCCGTTGCGTAGTTTTAAAGATCTAAGCATATATAAGTACATAGAGACAGACAGCCGGAAGCAACTTTGTTTATACTATGTAATTGGTATAGTAAATGTCAATTATTCGAATGAGAATCGATAATTTAATAAACATAAACTTTTAGTTTATAAGTATCTATCTTGTCTTAGAATATGGGAAAATCTTGACGCCATTATCGGCGTTAATAGCTAAGTTGCGTACCACAAAGTGTAAAAGATAAAATGTTTTTTTGGAGGAACCAAACCAAAGATGTTTGTGCCAAATTTTCCTGATCAGAGTCTCAGCCCATTTTTCAGATTAGGGACTAATCTACTAGTTATCGACTTTTTTTGGTAGCTGACATTAAAAGTTATATTTTAGAGCTGTTTTAAGTCAATCCATTTTCTATTTCAATTTACGAGGATGAATGGAATAGCGCTTCTATCAGAAAAATAAACGCGATATAATAATCGTTTCACGTACTATATTTCGTTTTGTTTCTTGTTATTGTTCTAAATCGATGTCATTATAAGGAAAAAACGAAAGGCAAAAAAATGATATCATTTATTATTTTATATAGAATAGAATGGGGCTTTTAACTGTATTATTAAGTCTATACCAATACTTACCTGTATATGTATGATATTATTATATTATATTTGTGTAAGGGTTTTATATAAATAATAATATTAATGAGTTAAAAAGAGAGACGATATTATCAAATATTTATAGCGTTCTTTGTTTTATACAGAATGATACTTATGTAGTTAGAGGTTGCCTTATTCTAGCCGAACGTTGCATTTTTGCAGTTTTAAACAAGTGAAATTTACAAAATATAAAAAACTCCCGATACATTTTCCGGCTACGGAACCCTCGACTCGCATTGGAAACATATATAAACTGAGATGATTTGGAATATCATCGCCAGTTTTTGTTCGGACTTGAAACATAGATAAGAACACTCTTCATTAAATTACCTTTCAAACAAAACCAAAAAAATTAAACTCGATTCATCCGTTTAGACGCTACGATGCCACAGACAGACAGGCAGGCAGACACACAGAAAGTCACACACACATAGCGGTCAAACTTATAACACCCACTTTTTAAAAATTTCAAAATCGTTGTCAGAAAGCGATTCCACCGAGAAACTATATATTTTTAACAGGATTTTAAATTCAGAAGTATCAACTTTGCTTGGAAAGTCAATATCTTGATTCGAAAAGCTCGTACATTAATTTTCATAGCTCATTTCCAAGAAAAATAAATTTCTAATTGGTTTTAACAGAATTGTTGTGAAATAAGTTTTCTAAACTTCAAATAAAATTAAGGCACACATTTTTCACCTTTCATCTCTTAGTACAAAGCGATAAACGGTGATAAAAATTGTTGAGTAATAGATTCTAAAACTAGGAAGTTCAAGTTCTCAAATGAGCACGATGATATTTTAGATAATGCCTTTTTTACAAATTGGCATCCATATATAAAAACGCCTAAAATAGGAAAAAATACTCTTTTTTGTCATATTTTAGAAACGAAAAGTGGGAAAGTGATAAAATTTGTTTACAAAGCAATATGCAAAGGCTTAAAAGGGGGTGATAAAAATTTTTGATCAATAGATTCTAAAACGAGGAAGTAAGAGATTTTAAATGAACTATTTTGGTCCCAAATACGAAGTTTTTTCGTAGAGTAAAATTTCGTTTAAATTTTGTGTTTTTAAATTTTTCCTTTAATACTTTTTGGTGCGAATAAATTTGTTCGGCAGTTGACTTGCAACAATAGATCCGAGATGTTTAGAGTTGTTTAATGTGTCAATTCTTTCTGCATTTATATATTCTACACATCGTAAAATAAAACAGAAAAATTTGGTATTTTCCATTGAAAATTTTGTGTGGCTTGGATAGGTTTAGTCATTCCTTACAATTGTCGTAAGTGGGACGTTGAAGATAATTGAATAAGGCGGAGCGTTTCGTTGACCGAAAGCTTTAAACATACTTTATAAAATTTATAAAGCGTTAAAATATAAACCTTGTATTAATTAATATATGAAATATCAAATTGAAAATATGATGAGAGAATTAAAACTGTTTAGAACTAATAACAGTATTTAATAATTTTAATTAGTTTTTATAGCTGAGAATGAGTTAATTAAAATTTCCCTCAGGAAAATAAAACTTATTAAAAAATATTGAAATTAATTAAAGATTTTATCAAATAACCAATTTACAATGAACAGATAATTGAATACAAAACTATTGTTATTCATAACATAATTATGAATTAATAATTTAATATATTGAGGAAAAATTTTTTATTTTTGATGTAAAAAACTCACAGAACTTGCGTATTCATGTAAAAGCTTTCATAATTTATAAAAACTAGAATATAGATTATTTTATATTTTAAGACGATTTTTTGTGTGTCTTTCGTACTTGTTACGATAAAGTTGTTGATAACACGACCCGTAAAAAAAGAGCCATCTATGGCTTTGTTTTATACAAATTCACGGCATTTTTCTTCCCTATGGACGGTTACAAACTGTTTGCCATTTTTGTAACGTATTGTATTATCTTAAGTTTCTTTTAATATAACAGACAAGAGAAAATTTAAGCCACGAAAAAATCTTAGTTTTCTTTGTTAACAAACTTACCTTTATTTATTCTCCAAAAAATAGCATGAAAAGAATCATGAAAATTTCACTTCATTTTGGGCTCACGGTCTAATTTATTTCAGCCCTTAGAATTCCGCATGTTTTACAAACTTAGCTGAAAATTAGCATCATAAATTTAAAATAAGTTAAATTTGATCCACTTCCCGGGGTTTGCGATTAATCTAAATTATGAATTTCGTATGACTTGATTTTCCCGTCGCTTCCACCATATTTGATGTACATACGTTTTTTAGTTTTAAATTAAAAATTGAAAGAAAAAAATATTTTTTAACGTGTAAGCTTTTACTGTACTGTAAGCTTTTACTTTAAAAGTAGAAAATAATTCATCTTATGAAGCACTGTTCCTGACTATTTGTAAAAGCAGGTGGTGCTCACTTTCAAGTAACAAAAATGATTCAAGCTTTTACAAATAGTGATTTATAAAAAAATTATTTATCTATCTACTTATAAAATAAAAGCTTGTCCCTAAAAAAGAATTGGGAATAAAAATTTTCTGTGAAACACATTATACTCGTCACAATGACTAGAACTTGATAGTAACACCCCCGTCAAAATAAATCGATAATTTTGGTTCTCTTCGACGTTGAAAAGGAACAAAAAGTGGAGAGTAAAAAATCGTATTTCTCAACCGATAACTGTATCATAATGTGTCTTCATAAACATCTTTCTTAATAAAGTTATGGCTCATAGGTTAGATTAAGCTAGAGTGGCTGTCCTGGAGTGGGACTCACTTAGAACATAGGGTCTGTTGTGATACCGAAAAAGGATTGGCCCAGCCCCGGCCAACACTCCATGAACCATTTGGTGTTGTTTAAGAACAGCGGGAGTGCTTTGACGTCTACGGACTTCAGGTTGGAGAGATCGTCAAAGAAAGGCTGACTCAAATAGCTCATATGAAAGTCTAAACATAAATAAATTAAAATTTGTATAATTAACTTAAAAACTAATGTCCATATTATTGTTCAAGAACAAACCATAAGATAAATTAACTAACCAACAACAATAATATCAAGTTAAATTTTTTTAAAGCCATATTCACATAAAAAGCACTTAGTTAAAGTTATTTTAATATTTATACCATACCAACTATTATTAAAATATTTTTCTATTATTGTTTGTATTTGTTCATATATTTCTATAATTTCATTTAGATGGTTTTAAAATCTTATTTAAATAGATTGGTATAAAACAGAGGTAACATTTAAAAAAGGAAACCCTGTAAATGATGTCACAAAAGTTTGAATTACAAACTTAACCACCTTATCCCACTTCATGGAGTTAAATACTTCTTGTATATAGTACATACACGAAGGAGGGCCTATTAAAATAAGTGAAAAGCTGATATAATTAGCTATAAATGTCGTAAAACATATAGGGTAGCACGAAAAGATTCAGATCTTTTGGTGAGAGGGTCACCACTGCGAAAAAGCCCCTCAAGCCTCAAGCTTACCTAACAACCACTTCCAGACTTTTTGATGAATATATCACTTAGATTCAAAAATGTCAACTTCATAGTATTGGGTTTTAAGTAAATTTTTCGGTTTTTTGTGACTGTATGTGACGCGTTACGGACATAATGATATTAACTTTACCAACTGCTAAAAGGTTCGACAGAGACCAAAGCTACCACTTTATGGAATTAGAAAAACGAACTTCTGCTAGGTATTTACTTATAGAATGTTAATGACAACCAAAATAGAGGCGTAGTTTAATAAATATGGCCGACTTTAAGTTGCAAATTTAAAAACAATACATGTGTTTTATATAGGATATTATATTATTTACAATTTTTTTGATACTTCGATTAATTTTTCTTTGATATCGTACTTCATTTTCTTTTGATTTTGAGTAAGCATACTATTTTGTAAGTTAAGTGATGTAACTTCTTGACTTGTTTTTTAACTTTTCTTCGTAGTTTAACATCTATAAAATAATATTTAAAAACTGTATTAATTGTATCATTCATTTTCTGTTGAATTTAATAGTATAACTTTGTAGATTTTTAAGTTAAAAAAGTCGTCAAATAATTATTAAATTTTGAGAGATTAATTTTTTAATGTAAAAAAAATCTATTAATCACATGCAACTTTAATATAGTTAGTATTTTAACCACCAGATGCCACTACGAAAGTGGTCAGTTGCCATAGCTGTGCCAATTTAAGGTTTGTATTCTATTGAATGATTTGAGATATTTTTTTGATAAAGTCATTGACTTTTTTTGATAAAGTTCATTCACTTTTTCTATACTTTCTAAACAATTTTAGATAAAACTCGCAAGCATCTTTTATCAGATCGAAGTTTTCGATAAACATTCGCCATTTTATACCAAACATCTAAGTTTGAACATATTCAGCTTCAAGTCATCTTCTTTAAATGTAATTATAAATTTTTTTAATTCTTTTATGAATAAATAATTTGTTTATAAAATTAAACAAAACATATTATTATATAATTTTTTTTTATATTGTATTTTTATTTTTTATTTATATTATATATATTTTTTAAATTTATATTTTTCATGAGTTGTACATTTTTTTATATTTATTATTATTTTTTTTTTAGTTGTTATTATTTTTAAACTAAATGATATATTACGTTAATTTTTTAATATTTAATTATTTATATTTTAATTACTAACAAACCATATTGTGGGTTTTATTTCACTGATTATACTATGTATACATTGAATACATACCCTATCTACCTGTAAAATATTTTTCATGGATATACTCTTTGGTTTGTTGATTTTGTGGTGTTCTATTCTACGATTTTGTGCTAAAACTTTAAAAGCTTACTTTTTTCTTTTTTTTTAATTCGTTAGAACTAAAGAAACATTTGCCTGAGTGAGTGAGTTTTAAGGTCAAAATGTAAGTTTATAAAAAATTATTGGTTTTTTTTCGGGCAATTTAGAAAAGTAGAAATCCTTTGAATTTTTAGTGTTTTGAGCATGAAATACGTAAGAATTTTTGGTAAAGTTATTTTGAAGAGTCAATTTCTGGGTTTTGATGAGGATCTTGAATGAGTTTGATGGTTCAAGAACCACAACTTACTATAACTTTTTTTTTTTTTAAGTTGTCACAAGTTTTTTCCCTTGGTTCTTGGAGGAAGAAATCCGTGTTAATCATGTCCCTTTAGAGGGCTTTCAAGTTTTAAGCCGATTTTTTGTGCAAATAAAAAACAGAACTGTCTCTCGACTATTGAAAATTTCCCGAAACAAACAAATCTCAACAAAAATCAATATATAATTTTTTTGCAGTTTATTTAAAGCATGGATAAATTTTTCTATGTTTGTTTGAATTATTTTTCCGGATTATTTTTTCGTCGATTCAGTTATAGCTTTTTGCTGAATTATGATAAGATTAACTTTTCTAAGGAATCTGGAATAAGCAGCAAAAATATTGGTCATAAGTTTAATGGGCTTAAGCGTAAAGCTGGAAATAGTTTAAGCCTAACCTTAGGTGCTCCAAGTGAATGGCGTAAGACGGCGAAAAATTTTTGGTAAACCACAATTTGTATTCAAGCAATTTGTAGATAATTCAAATGGAATATATCTATAACGCTCATTTTGTGTATAACTCAAATTTTTGTTATCCCCCATTTTGTTGCTTTAAACGTTTTGTTTAAGAGACGCGTTGCTTACATACTGCCAGGGTCATGCTTAATTTTTTACAGAAAATTGTGTTGTTAGATTTTCCAAATTTTTTTTATCTCTATTTTATTTTTGAAGGTAATAAAGACACGAAATTATAATGATTAAGGATGTATGAGCATGGTAGTGGGGGCACAAATTTAAAAATAGATATTTTCAATTTTGATGATAAATTTATATTATTACTTGACGATATAAGACGAAAAGTAAGAATAAAATTTTTCGATATCTGGCTTAATTTTCAAAATATCGAAAATTGAAAATTTTGTTTAATTATTTAGCTTTCGATATTTCGAAAACCAAGACACATATCGAAAAATTTTATTCTTATTTTTCGTCTACATTCATGAAGTTATAACAAAATTCATCATCAAAGTTGAATTTAAGATAAAAATAATTTCAACCCTTAATCTACCCTGCTCTTACATCCCTTATATGGACGGTGACACTTAGTTTTTTTCTTTTCTAATTCATTGCTAATATGTTTACTTTCTATTAAAAAGTTTTTTTTTAATTTGTTTTCATTCATTCCAAATGAAAATTATCAAAAACTTCCAAAATATGTCGTTTTTTGAGATTCCTCCATAAGAGCCAATGTATTTTATATCGATTTTTAATGATTAACGATTTTTTCTTAAAAATTTGCACGGATACCTAAGCTGAAATTTTAACCACATATTCTTTGAGTAAAAGACTACCTACAAACAAATTTTGAGCCTTTAAATCAAACATTGTTGTCATGCTGATACATCCTTAAAAACTTCTTTTTTGTGGGTGTAAGTTTGCATATAGCTTGAATGGCACTTGTGATTAGAGTTTTTTGTTTAAACTTTTTCGATATTTATAAATTTAAATTGAATAAAAAAAACGTTGTAAGCGGAAAAAAATTAACAACATAAATCATATATAAATAATTAAAACCATTTCAATAAATCAATGGTCGTTATTACCATAGGTATACGTACTAACGATATATATAAATACGGATAGAATTCAACCATGTCCAATGTCTATATTTTGTATAAAATACAAAAAAAAATTGTATATATATATGTGTTTTTTAATTAAATTATTTGACGAAAAATTCAATTTTGTTTTTATATTGGTACTTTTTTTATTTGTTAATTACCAGTAATATTGGGTTCACGTTTATATTGATAACATGAAAGGTAGAATAAATGTTAATAATTTACCAAAATACGCCGATGTGTTGTTACGTAACTCAATTTTTTCTAGTACAAAAGTACGAGGTGAGATTCTTCAAATTTGTATGTTCTTATTATCCATCGGTGCAGCTGTTTGAAATTTCTGCAAGTGCAGCTGTTTGAGGTTTTCAGTCCAATAAGGATCACAGAATTGTTGATCTGCATTCTAATGATCCTGTTTGAAACAGATAATTTACATTGCTGTATATCATTTGTAACGCTTGCTCTTATCATCTTTTCTATAGTATGAATACTTTTATATTAAATTCGATTATCCAAGACGGTAGGTTTAAGTCAGGCATGGGCGAGTTATTTTAATTCGAAGTCACCATTGTTATAACTTAATTGTGTGTCATAAACTTTATTGTCTGTTTCTTGAGGAGCAAGCGAGACGGGTATACGACTCTTCTACCTATCTCAGTTTCTCTAATAGTAATGAGATAGGTAGAAAAAAAATGTTGTTTCTCTGTCTTATTCGTATTTTAGGTTGTCACTGTCTTACTCGTATGTTAAGTTAGGAGTCCGAGGTACTTCTGTAAGTCACGTTTGCCCATGCCTGGTATAAGTATTAAACGATTAAGCATTTGGCTTTTTATATCAAAAGGTAAATTTTAAGTTAAAATTAATAGCCTTTAAAGTAATAGCCTTTTGAGTATCTGACGTTTATTGAGGGATCACCTCATTATTTGCTAAATGTTTTAATTTGAATAGACAAATATTCTTAAAAAGCATGTATAATAGGCCTATTGGCTTAAATTTTTATATCACCTCACTTGAAAAATTCTCACTGGGCGGATAAAAAAGTGAAGTAGGTTTTTGAAAATTTTTACGCAAAATAGGAACGCTTAAAATTCCTAATTAAACAAAGAGGGAGATAAAGATTAGTGACGTCATTGTCCGATATCACCATAGAAATATGTATAAAATACATATAAAACTTAATTTTGCTAAAAAGAGGTGGGAAACAATCTTTGATTGTTTATAACTTGTTCGAGTTTTATTCAATTTTAATTTCACTCTCAAATTTTATCATGGTATCAAGTCTTGTTTTACATTTTTATGTGTAATATGACAAATACGACATCATGCAACTACAATATTTACAGCGATTATTTTGCTGATGTGGATTATGACAGTTTGTATACCTATAACAATAGTCCATTCAATCGTGATCTATAGAATAATAGTGGATCATACAATAAAAACAATTTTTCTATGCAGTAAAATAAATAATATTCAAATAACGATTGCAAATTATACCAATACTAGAATATTTAACAATACCTCGATTAAATACACAATTTTCGATTTGAAAAAAATGGTTGATATCATTACTAATCGATAAGATTGTTACTTATCGATAATAATTTTACTAGAAATTTTCCATAACTTCTTTTTTCTATCGAATAAAATATTTCAAATTACTCGAACGGTGTATTAATGGTATTTTTAAGTAAATATAAACGTAGTCGTTGAATCTCGTTGAAGAATCTGTATTGGAGGACAAGTTATTCTAAATTCGATATGGTGGACCACCCAAGTTAATGGACCAGTTATTTTTTATCCACTTCCATGATATGGGTTTCAAATAAAAAGGATTGCTAAGAACAATAAGAATAACATATATAAATCGAAGAAAAAAAAATTTTATTTTAAGCAAAACCTGATTTTCCCATCGCTTCCACCATTTTTGATATATTTAACTTTTTTAGTTTTAAAAGAAATTAAATAAAAAACACTTTTAAAAGGTCATGTTTTTTGTACAAAAAAAATAGAAAAAAATACTTCTATTTGTCAATGAATTTTTATAAGCTCAAGTCATTCCAATCTTGCCTACACTTTTAAATGCAATAAAAGTTTGTCCATTAAAAAGTAATTTTTAATGAATTTTTTTCGATACTTAGCATTTTTATTGCTAATATTACCATATTTCTCTCCTTTATTGCAATGGAAAGTTTCTGTTTATTTTACTTTGAAAACTTATTTAATCGAGATCGAGATCGAGGCAAAATTATGTATAATTAAAAAATAGCGATTCCTCGTACAATTCAATGAGTATAGAATTGTTGAAATATAATCGGATATGAAAGAGCAGAATCGTATATTGAATAACAAATAAATGCATATATTGCTATTCGCACCGTGCGTGAGTTTTTTTGGAGGCGTTTCCATGGTAACGATACTCTATTTTAATTCTAGAATTGTATGGATGCATATATAATTGTATGGATTGCAATTTTGACTCACATTGAAAATTTAATATTATTGTCTAACAAATTTAAATAAATAATTATGATAATTTACATTTGAAAAATAATATTTGTGCAATTTGATTTATTATTTTCACAATATTTTATGCATTGAGTTTAATTAATTAGTATTTTTCAATAATTTGAATTTGATTTTCTATAATATTAACATGTAGAGAATTGCAAATTAGTCATAACAGCCTCCTTTAACGTCAAAACTTTTCACTGGAAGCGCTGGCATCGATTTTATGTCCCTACCATGACTACGCACACAACGAATAGTCTAATCAAATATATATACAATAATAATAATAATAATGCCTCACCTATAAAATATTTTAATGGATTTTCATATAAAATGTTTTGCTGTGTTTAAAACAAAAACTTGTTCATTCCACATTTAGACATTGTATTGTGTTTGTTTTGTTTTATGCATGTGTATAAGGAAAAACCATAATAATTGAATATGCAAAGTACTGGGTGCTTCAAAACGATTCTTTCAATATGGATACATTTTGGGAATCTGAAACTGTTGTTTACTTTTTTGATCACAAATTTGAAAAGAATGATAAAAATTTAGTAGGATTCCACAGTTGGTTTTTCAAAATTAGATAAAATTTTGATAAGTTAGAGCAAAATTAAATTTTTTGGATTTTGATGACGTCCTTAAGTCTATAAAATCGATTTTTTTGATAACATAGGCAAATTTTATACGATCTTATTGGAATTTTTTTTGAAACCTACTAATTTTGATCCAAATTTTTTATCTGCAATGTTTGTTTTTCGCTAGCATTGACCCATGTGCCAAATACCCGAACCAGGGCACCGCATTCTTGAAATCTATTTTGGTTAGGTAAATTTCGACCACAAATTTGAAAAGAATGACCCATATTTAGTAGGATTCCACACTTGGTTTATCAAAATTAGATAAAATTTGGATGAGATAGAGCGAAATTTCATTTTTGGGATTTTGATGACGTCATTGAGTCTATAAAATCGATTATTTTTTGGATAACATAGGCAAATTTGATCCGAAATTTTTTTAGAAATCCACTAATTTGCTGCCAAACTTTTCATCTTTGATGTTAGTTTTTCGCTAATATTTATCCATGTGTCAGATTCTGGAACCAGGACTCTACATTCTTAAAATCTATTATAGCTAGGTTAATTTTGACTAGAAATTTGAAAAGAACTAAATTTAAGTAGGATTCGACACTTAAATTTGATAAACTTAGATGTGATACATTGTACATAACGTTTTGTGACATTTTATACTCTAATAGTACCTATAATAGCATAATATACTCAGAAATAAAATACAAACATTCAAATTGAATATATTAACGATGATTTTGAAAATGTACAAAACACAAAATAAATAACACCAAACGTTAATTGGTAGAATAATTGACGAGAATCATTTCTGTGTTTTATACTAATACTATTTTATATTATTGTCTAAATAATAATACCGCTTCATACTCTCCATACAACCCTATACTCATTTAGTACAGTTAAAAATGTTACAAATAGAGGAAATTGAAAGAAACCGCTCGCATTTTGTTAAAAACTCATGGAGTATCTTTCTCATGTGTCAGATATCATAAATAAGGCATGATTTATTGGTGCAAATGTTTCTATTTATGAATAAACAATTAATTGTTAATTGAATGAAACGGTTAATGTTAAAGTTGACTTACAAAATTAATGAATAGGCTACTTGAACTACGTATACGTGATACATGTAAAATAGTTTTCGATTATATTTAACAAACACTGAACAGTTACGTCGTACAAGTTGCCCATTTACTAATTTTTTAAGTGAACTCTTACATTGATCGTTTCATTGAATTACAATTTATGCTTTAATAATCAATAGAAACATTTGCACCACTAACTCATGCCTTACTAGTGATATTTGAACCTAAGAAACACATTCCATGACGTTTTAGCAAAATGCGAGCGGTTTCTTTCATTTTTCTTTATTGACCGATATTTGTAACATCTTTTACTGTACTAATTGGACTCTACGTGCTCGTTTACTCGTTTGTTGATAGCCATAAATATCTATACAAAAACAATTGAAACATTGTTTGTTACTTTATTGTGCTTGGTAATAATAGTAATATGTAGTAATGATGACGTCATCAACAACCAATGCAGCACAATTGTAGAATATGCTTTGGTGTTTTAGTAATTAGTTTTTGAAATTAACAAAATAAACGAAACAAATCACAACAAAACCAAATAACTTTACTTTTCCATAATGCTAGTACATGCTATAGCTATTTGACTCAACCTACTCATTCATGTTTTATACAAGGTATCGCAAAAGGGTGCAAAGTAAGGTTGCACATTTGGTTGTATATTTTTGTATTTTGCCAGGACGCTTCATAATTCTTGCAAAACTGAAATATTAACAGCTTTTATTTAGTTTCACATGTCCGTTGTTTGTTATCAAAGCGTCCAAAGTTGAACTACCGGTTTTTAAAGGAGCTAAAACTCTGCATTCATTTCTAAATCGGTAAACAATACATTTTTATGGTAAATATGAAGTGAATTTCCCATCACTTCCACCATATTTGATATACTAACGTTTTTTGGTTTTAAATTAAAAATATAAACAAGCCGTTGGTAGGGTCTGGAGCGACCCAGGAGGTCAACATGAATTACTTCGCTAGCGTAAAAAAACAAACAAAAAAAAACACAAAAACTTCGACTGACCGAAGCTTGACCGAATGTTATGAAATTATTTTCGGATTATATTACCGTTAATAGGCTTCTATCGACATGTCAACGAAGTCTATATCATTTTTTGTTCGCACGATACCGAAGAATAAAAAAATGACTACAGACGAATTGACTACGCCGTATTTTTCACATCATAAATTAAATATCATCTTTACCCTGACCTTTTTGTGACATTCTAACGTCATATGCAAACTATCGTTTTTTAAGCCTGTCTGCTTTAGAACTAATTGCAGGATATAATTGAAATTAGATCTTAAGCGGAAATTGTAATAAATCTATATAGTCTATGAAAAATAATGTTATTCAACCTCAACAAAATTAAATTCTAATTTAGTTAACATTTCTCATTCAACCTAAAGTGTTGATATCTGAATTTGCCATTGAAAATAAACACTCAACTAATTTAAACTAAAAATAAGTCTGATAATTATTAACAATTAGTATGAAAATGTATAATAATTATTACATCAAGTAAAAAAACTTTAATTTAAAAATACTTTTTTTTTTTTAAGAAATATTTCTTGGAAGAATTTCTGTTAATACTTTCAGGGAAGGTATTATCCCATCGAACGCGGCTTCCAATTGGTCGCTTGTAAATTGTAATTTTACGACGGTTAAATCGATTAAGGTCGGACGGTTCTTGCTACTTTCTTTAGTAACACGAGCCGAGATTTAAATCGCATCGTCCATCACTTTGAAAATTTGTTTTTTGTATGAGAATGAAAATTTTAATATCAAATTTTTCCCCCAAATCTTTTGATAAATACATGGTCTCCATAATTCTTTCACGTTTGTTTGTCCTTTACTTGTAGAGAGGAATTTTCCGTTATCACATTAAATTTTATTATTTCTTAGCATTTTTCACTTTTATATATTTCCTCTTTTACATAGTTATTACTTTAAAAAAAAGTATGATTAGTAAGTGAGTTAGAGTGCAATACTTACAAAACATGTTTACATAGCTTTGAGTGCTAAAATAATTAATGTTTATTGTTAAATTTAATTAATTAATAATAAGGTGCGACTTAAGTAGTATTAGATTATTTACACAAATTATTGTAGATTTTACTCATAAATATCAAAAAACTTGTTACATTAAAATATTTTTCTAAAAATGATTTATTCAAAAGTATATTGCATTTTTTTTTAATCATAATATTCCAATTCCAATTATAGTTTTACTTTTATAACGGATATTCGTCCATTGAAAACGTTTTAACTATTACTATTGAATATCCAATTTATCTTTTGTTATTCTTTGTATAAGCAAAATCAATAAAATTTGTAAAAATAATTTGCTACCTACTTGCTAAAAACTATCTGCTTACCAGAAATTGTGAATTTTTTTGCTATTACGGTTTATATTTTCCGACTGACGAAATAAATAATTTTAAATTAAAATAGAAGTCGTTAAATAAGAATTTGTTCTATAGAATCGTTCTAAATAATTAAAAGTATGCAAGCAACAAACATATGACATAGCCACGGTAGGTACAGATTGTGTAATTGACTAATTGAAGAATGTGGTTTGTTTTGTTTAAAATATTATAATCAATTAATTTTATATTGTCTTAAACCCACATTCAATTAAAATTATTTTATCATTTGTAATAAGTTAAGTCAACTTTATTTATAAGTAAAGTCTAGTTTATATGATGCCCAGCTAGATTATTCATTCAAGCCAATAATTACTGTCTGCCTCTTTTACATTTCTAGTGATAAATTTTGTACTATGCTCTGTTAATATTTATATGTCCTGAATAAAAACTGAAAATATACATCTAATATGGAATCGAATCCAGGCCTCTTGCGGCTCAGGCACTAATGGCACTGTACTGAGTTTTATCAAATTTCGAAACAAAAGGATTTTTTCTGATTTTGTCGATGGCAATTTTTGTGTCTTGAATTTTAGGAAAATTTTTAGGGTTGTTTAATGATTAGATATATAACAAATAATAATGAATATGAAAATTTTATTCAAGTGGCCATGGTTTTGAAATCTCCCAAAATATATAGCTTTTTCAACAAAATAATCCTTGCAACCTTGGCTTCATGTTCATCAACTTTTTTAAATGTGTAAACGAGACTTTAAATGTTAGTCAGAGATTTTATTTAACATTTGATGTCAAAACATTATTATAATTTTAAATTAAAATTGTTTGAATATGTTAATTCAATCTGTTTTTAAAGTACCTTTACAATATATATATATTTATAGAATTAAATTGTATTTGTACTTACTTATTATAAATGTATTAGTTTAAGCTACTTACTTAAAGATTTGTTTATAAATATTTTAAAATTAGACTGTTTTATTTGTGGATTATTTAGTAAATACAAAAAAATTTATAAATTTAAGTACCTTGTAAAATCCTAATTGTTTATTAACAGTTAGGTCGTTTTATGGTGCTTTAAATTTCGAATATGTTACTTTCCTTCGACAAGTTTATTACTGGAATGCTAAATATATTATTTTATCCTCCTGATTAACAAAAACTGATGTTTCTAGACCTTAAACATATTTGAATATTTTCCAGACGATCAAACTTTGATTTGTAGTTTTAAGAAGATTCAACGACCGTATAAAATTGTCCTGTGGGTGATATTTACCATAATCTTACTCCCTACTTTTATTGGTTCTATAAATGGTTCTCCGGTATAGCACATAAAGAGCTCATTGATTTCCAAAAATAGACTTTTTCTTCATGGAATATCCAGTTGGAACCATGTTCCTTGTACAAATAAAAAATAACTGTATTAGTGATTATAAAAATTAGTTTTATTAAGATACTAGTTTTGTGGTTTTCTCTCTCGATACTTTTCTCTGTGCGTTGGTAATTTTAGGTTTAATTTTTTTTTTTTTTTTCATTTTGCTTGCGCGCTACTGTTTGCGCATTTGTGCATTGGTAATCAAGAAAATTTAATCTATTAATTTAAGAAGTCAAATATTTGTTTTATTGTTTAAAGAATTAAGTATTATTGTTACTTTAACTCTATACTTGATGAATTAATTGTAATATCAGTTTAAAAAAAGCATACTTCTGATTTAGTAGTCAACTCAATATGTGGGTACATTATCCACTATTTGTTTGATCAGGATATTTAACATGACATTTAACTTCTGATAACTCACAACTCATTTTTTTTTTATGAAAAAACATAAATTTTTGGACAAAAAATATAAATTGACAGATTGTAAAATATTTTTTGCTAATTTTCAAATTTCATGGCCAGCTGAATCGATGAAAAAAGTTTTAGTTTCCTAGGTAACCTACATGTTGGATTTTGGGGTCGTTTTTATTTGTTGCAATTTTTTTGGTTTTACCGCCCAACCAGCAAACAAATCCTAACGTGCGATGAGGAAAATAGTTCAAAAAATGTTAAAATATTATTAGAAACCTGTTTGATTTCTCGACGTCTTAATATTTTTACATTTAAGCGCCTTTAAAACTTCAATTTTCTTTTGTCCATCACCGATTTAATTTTATACATTTATTATCAGATTTCGCATAAAAACTAACAGTTATGAGAAATCCACCCGGTGAGAATGTGATAAATTAACATATTTATCTGAAAATCATAATAAATACTCTTGATATTTGTCTAAAACAGCCGCACACACTAATTCAGATATTTCAAACAGGTAAAAAAAATAAATGCATTATAACAAATTTGTTAACACATTTACTAAATACATTTTTGATTAATGATTTTTTTATTTATATATATAGAGTGGGAAGAAACAAATTATTTTGCTACAGGTATCCAAATCAAAAAAAAAAAAAATTATTATTATCCCATTTAAAAAAAGACATTTATTACTTTCTAAATAGACAGAAAAGAGTCGAATCATATACCTAAACATATTCGTAAGAATGAGATAAAACAATATAATAATATTCTTGCAATAATAAGTATAGCAATACAAATTTACAATGATAGCCATTTATATATTCGATTACGTAAAATATATAAAAAATTAATATTTCAAACGACCTATAAACTGGTTTTGTATATACTTTGTTGTTTATATAAATGATAAATAATGATATAATTACTGTCATTTGTAAGTAGCAAAGTATATTACTCAATTAGATTTGTATATTATTGATTTTACCTACATATAAATATTATAAACATATGGAATATGTAAGATTGTAAATGCGTTGATTCTTTTAGTTGACTAGAAATTATGTTACGAATCTGAAAAGGTCTGTTGATCTATCACGTATCGATGCACGCTTTCCGGGAGTGATGAAAAAATACGCCTTGAATTTTTCTATTTCTGAATTATTCATGTGAGTAGATGGTACAAAAAAAAGCGACTGCCTTCAGAGATTGGAAAAATAACACACTTGTCTTAAAATTGAATATTACATTTTTAGTTTTCCATGAATTTCGAAAACTAAGCGCCTAGAGAAAAAATCACAAGAATACTTTTTTGCTTATAACTGATCAAATAATACAAAAATATTTTTTACAAAACAAAAATTTTTTTCTTGAATCAAAATTATAAAACATATGATAAGATCTATGATATTCATTTATTACAAAATATAAGAAAAAAGATAATTTAATCAGGCATATATTTTCAGTCAAAATATTTTTTTTGCCGTGTTGGATTGCTTGGAAGGTAATCAAATACAATATTTATAATCTTAGAAAGGCCCGAGTCCGGGTCTTCTTAGCAAACATATCAGGCCACCATACCAATCCTTATTCAATTATAATATTTTCCTGGTAAAAAAGTAATTATCAGATAAAAACAGAAACTTCCCTTTCATTCAATGCCAAAAGTTTTGGTATGATAATGAAGTTTTGGTATGATAATGATGATAATGTACTGTTTATGACAAAATAATTTTAACTCTTTTTGCTCTTTTTTTTTTAATATTTCACATTTAAAGTAACATGCGCCACTTTTTATGTCGCTGGAAACTAAAATCCAACGTAAAAAGGTTTCCATTTGTTTGTGATAATTTTTACGCATGAACATGAAATGAATTAGTCATTGAATACTTTTTTTAACAATACCTTAGTGGATCGAGTAAAAATGTGAAATGTGATCCATTGGAAATGTGGCTCGATTATTTTCCACTATTAAGAGGAATGTAAAAATAATTGGAACTGATTAACTCTAAATAAATCTAAAAAAAGTTCGTTGATGGAACGAAATTCGTTCTTCAATTCATTTTGAAACATTTCAACTTTTCAACAAATTGGCACGTCATTTGTGTTGTTTAAAATGATTCCAAAAATGCAAATTATAAATTGCAAATGCAAGATGTTATATTATTTTCTTTAAATTATGAACTTTTTAAATGAATAATACTCTATTCCAATGTTCACAGTTAAAAATTATTTACATCATTTATTTCTTTTCCCTTAGTTTTTGTAGCTCAGGTTTTGTAGCGGAAACTACGCCTCTGAATTCAATGATTTTTATAAATATTTTAATTTAATTGATATTTTCACAAATTAAAGTTTTTAACAAATCACCATAATGAATAAACTTAATATACGAATACATACATATCATTTAAATATAATAATTATTAGAAATTATTATTTAATAAAAATAATATGAATTTATCGATAAATAAATTGTGTATAACTATTATTATTATTATTATTATTACTTTTTATATATTTTTAATTGAATTTTAAATATATATATTTTCAATAAATTATTATATTATATCTATCGGCTGATATGGACAATATGTTCTTGAAATTTTATTTCAAAAATAATGTATATACATGGTGTTTACTGGGTAGCTTATTCTAGAAATTTCCTTCCCGCCAATTAGGGCCAAAAAATCTAAAGAATGTAATAAACAACTATCTAAAATATTTAGACAATCTTGTAGTTGATAATAATACCATTAAAATATAAGGTTGTCGATGATATAAAAACAAAATTTTAATTTAATTATGAATTCATCGAAGATCCAACATTTGATGAACAGAGACGACTATATTTGTAGTATTGATAATTGAGTTGAGATATCTATTTTATCAAATTTATAAACATCACTTGCACACAATATATTATATATTTTTGTAGTTGCGTGGTATTGTAAAGTTAAAAATAACACATTATTTGACTACAAAGCATGTATTTTGTTTATATGTATGCACCGTGCAATAAACCAAAACTTTTCTACAATACTGTAGGGAAACAAACACCTTAAATTTTCCACATACTATTTGTAAAGGATAACTTTTTTAAAACTTTTTTTATAAACAATTTGGGCATTAGTTTTTTCTTCGGCCATTTATTCATGGAAATTATTTATATAATATTTAGAATTCCATTAGAAATGCAGATTTTATTCAAGTCATGGATTTAAATTTAAGTAAATTGTTAATACAATTAATTTTGAATAAAAATGTTTGATTTCTAATTGATGTAATGGTTAATAAATACTTCCAAATTTTCATAAATCATTCTATACATTAAACTAAATACTATTATTTATTATTACTATAAATATAAATTAATAATTATCCATATTTATTCAGAATAATTTCATATTAAAAATGATTACGTAATATGAAATTAATTACATAAAATGATTATATATTATAATAATTTTAATATCATATCTATATAAAGGTAATAATAAGTAATATTTATAAATATTATTTTTACTTTATAATCAGTTATTTCGATTATTATTTATTTCATTTTAAAAGTATTATTAAATGACTTTTAAAAAATAAAAAAATTATTCTATACAAAATGTTTTTGTAAAAAATATTTTAATAAATTTAATTAATTGAAATTCATATTCCTAAATGTTATTATTACCGTTTTAAAATGGTACGTGATTTTTATTTCTAATAATTTGCTTAAAATAATATTTTTATTTAATAAATTTATGAAAATTATTTTAGAAACTATTAAAATTTAACAAGCGAAAATTATTCATTTAATAAAACTTAGCTAAAAGATTTTTTAAAGCAATGAATTAAAATTTAAAATAAAAATTTATGGATTGTCTTGTATTTTTATTTTCTTTTGTCTGCTGTAGCTGTTAAAGAGGTTACTATTAGAATATTACTTTATATTAAAATTACTGGAACGATGCAACGCCGAAAGGGTAGAACAATTGTAGACAACGTGTTTTAACCCTTTCGTCACATGAAAAACTGTTTACCGTTGTTTTCACGTATTGCGTTATTAACAAAAATTTATTACAAGTGAAATTTACAAAAGTTAAAAAACCCCCGACAAATGCGATTAATTCCTTAAAATCGATTTTTGGAAACTTAGCTATAAAATGTTCTCAATCGAGTCGGTTCGACTGTTTAGGGGCTACGATGACACTGAGAAACAGACAGATGCACAGATTAATACTTTAATCTTATAACACTCCTTCTGAAATCAATATCAAAGTGATGGTCAAGCACATCAGATGAGAAGAAAAGGATACTTAGAGACCTATTATTTTTTGGGACTAATTTTTGGAAATATTTTAATTGAAATGGAAATATTTGAGTTGACTTTGTTCTTTTGAATTATTGCTTTGTATTACTTAATTATTTTACATTTCACTTTTCGAAATGAATTGAGCCATATTTATTTGACCATTCATTTCCATAGTAATTATGTTAAAATTATATGTCATGGCTTTTCCAAACTGAATCAGTTTTGAAGATCATCGACACTTTTTTAGTTTTTTCGGATACGGAACACTAATCTCGCACTTGAAACATAGCTAAGCACACTCTCCGTTAAGTTACCTTTCAAATGAAACCTAAAAAGGCGCTACGATACCCTTTTTTTTTTTAGTTCAGGTGAAAAAATCACGAGAATTGAAAATATCTATTCTCATACATTTGAGGCTCGATTCACGGCCATGGTAATCATGCAAATTTCGTTTCATATAATGGCCTGGCTATCTAACTGATATAAAAAATCAATCAAGGGATTCAACAATCTGGCACAAAATCTTGCAGGAGTGAAACTGAAATTTAATGTAGAATGAAATACAAATTTGAATTTTCCGGGAAAAATTATCTAGATGATGCTGAAAACCTTTTCAAAATCGCTCAATTAAATGTGTCTATAGATTAAAGTGTATTTTTATACTCGCAATGACTAAGTATATGAAAATTATACAATTTTTAGAAAATGATTTAAAGTTTGAATGATTATAAGGAAATATTCTTATAATAAATACCATAAAATAATTTATAATAGACAATAAATAAAATACGATTATAAATTATTCATCATTTAATAAATAATTTTGTAAATTATCCAGATAATAGTTTTTCTTTGCAAATTATATACCTTTAGTTAGTGTATTTATGTTTTGTGCACGATTAGACAAATTATTTATTTGATGTGTAATAAGTTGATGTTAAAATTAATTGAGTTAAAGTTCAACATATTAAAGTTTACATTAATTTTATTGTTTTTTTTTGTTGTATTCTTGTAAATTGATTATTTTATAAACAATAAAATTTGTAATTCTCATGTAATAAGCAAATAATATTCAATTCTGTATAAGATTATATTTATGTAATTGAAAAAATAAATAATAAAATATGTCGAAGCAATGTAACGATTATTGTTTTAATAGATCAAGCGATGTTAACAGAAAAAACATGATCTTAGCTGATTATTTAACGAAAATTATATTGCAAGGTAATTCTTCTTTAGAATTTAACAATTTTGTTTTTTTATAAGAAATAGCGGATTTTTATTTTGAGTACGCAAGAGAGCAAACTGTAATCTGGCATTCTATGATATGTTACCCTTACCATAAATCATCCCAAATGTACAATGTCTCATTAAACCCCAAAGCTAAGTAAAAATTTTATTTTCCCGGTGTAGCCTTAACTCATCAGAAAAATCAATTTTTTTTTCCTAAATGGGGCTATAATTTGTCTAGTACTGCAAGTAATTTTTAATAAAAATTTAAAAAATCTTGAAAATGTTCTCGTCATAATTCATTAAACCAAAATTGTTGCAACTTACCCAAAATGTTTCCTTGTTAAGAAAAGTATCGAATAAGCATAAATATACCTGAAAGTCTTCTCAAGAATAATTGTACGATAAAAAGTGGTCCCTAAATAAAAAAAGCAAGATAAAGAGGGGAAATCCTTTCTTTGATGGAAAATCTAGAACGACGATACTACGGCTTTCTTTGGAAAAGGCCATACTACTTTAAAGGTAAGTACTTTTGAATTTATTTTCTTTAGCCGTATAGTTTTTTTTTGTACATATTCGTTATCAGACTTTCTGAAGCCCAAGAGAATGTTTGGCTAAATTAATTTGGTTATCATTCTCAGAATTATTATTACTTTAGTTATTCATGAGTAAATTACATCGGTGTGTCTATTTGCATCGGTAAGATTATAGATATTGAATTGAGGCGATCCTGATATCGAATTGGCCATATTACCCATAAAAATGTAAGATTAGACTTGATATCCTGAGAAAATTTGAAAATGAAATTAAAATTGATTAAAAAACGAAGAAGTTATAAGCAATCAAAGATTGCACTCAAAGGTTTCCCATCTCCTTTTAGCAAAACAAAGTTGTATGTGTAATCTCTATGGCAATATCCACGTATGACGTCACTAGTGGGTATCTTCCTCTTTGTTTAATTAGTAATTTTAAACGTTCATATATAATACTAGTTAAGATTTTTAAAAACCAACTGCACTTCCAGTGAGAATTCTTCACCTGATGTGATAAAAAAATTTCGCCCGATCCCCAATTATGTCGTAAATAATTTCGTTAATCGCTAAGCACATTGAAACGAATAAACAGACCTTTTACTAGCAATCTACGTTAGTTCTAGACGTCGGTGATCTTTTCACCAGTGCCATATCCATTTTATAAAATAAAACAAATGAACAAAAACATAATGTGCCCCATCAACTTTAAATAAATTCTTTATTTTGATTCGTTCATTCGCTTATTTGACGATAATAATGGAAAGATTCTTCATTATAATATTATTATTATTTTATTTTCAAACAATAAATAATATTTTTTTGTGTCTGAGTAATAATAAATAATAAAAATATTTTAATGATAGACATCAAGTTTAAAAAATTGTTAGTACGTGATTCGATGTTAAATATCATTAGATTTAATAATTTAAATTGATGTATATACGATTCATTCGATTACATTATACGGGATAAAGTGTTGTACCTTGATGATCATATACCATAAATCATTTTTCAGTTTCTTCCTCTCTTTGAGACAACAATTAATATGATAACTGACATGCCTTGGTAAATATGGTTGACTTTAGGTTGCAGATTTATGTAAAAAGCTCATATTGCAGATTTATCAAAACACAATACATGTGTTTTATATGAGCTATGATATTATTTACAACTTTTTTGATACCGATTACGAGCCAACATAGCTATTTTGTAAGTTATGCCATGTTTGACGTGTTTTTTAACGTTTTTCGGTAGCTTAACATTTATAAAATAATATTTGATTCATGGATTTTTTTCATGGAAAAATGAATCTGTTTGAACAAAAATTGCTCTTGAAGTTTAAAAAAGTCCGCATGTCTCTTCGATAAACCAATTTGTTTATGAACGACGTTAACACCCCCAAAAATTATTATTTTGAAGGGTATTTGTGGTTTGGGGGTATACGTTGGATCGTAAGTTCGAAAATAGAAATAGCTGTGTTGCAACTGTAATGAGGAGTCTGTCTATATGGTATCAGATTCATATAACATTTTGACCAGAGATTGCAATAACTTTTACTTTGGTATTCGCACCGTGAATCAGTTTAATTTCAGCATTTTTCCTTGTAATGACAAACTATTTCATCATTTTCATGGTTTATCGTTTTTGGTTGAAAATTTAATACTATTTTCTAACAAATTAAAATAAGTTAATAATACTATTTTCTATAACAAATTAAAAATATTATTTATGCAATTTCGTCTCTTATTTTCATAAGATTAACTAGTTGTTATCATTTAATAATTATACCATTTGTATATATAATATTTATCAAGGTATATCAAGTTTAGTCTCAAGTTTGTAACGCTTAAAAATATTGACACTACGAACAAAATTTTGTTATAGATGTTCATAAAATCACCTAATTAGCCCATTTTCGGCTGTCTGAAAAACAGTCATATTTTATATAAAACGTGTGATTTATTGCAATTTTCATGAGAAAGGAGCGTTGTCATCAATTCAATTGTCCCCTCTACCTATTTTGCATACAACGAATATCTGTATCACATGTTTTTCAACTATGAATATGGTTTTTATTAGGTTGTACTTTCCGCGGTTATACTTGAAAAATGATTGCAAAAACATTTATGTAAATTGTAATTCATGGTAAGACAGTCCTCCCCTATGTATGATTTCATACGATTCATTTGATTACGTTATTATTATGTTGAAAGAGTCACAATATTTCAATTCACAACCATTATATGTTTATATTTAAATACGTATATGAAAGATGAGAATACAGCTTTTATTTTGATTTTTTAATATGAACGCCTACTCGTTCAAGTTTGTGCTACGATGAATGATGCTATAGAAGTAATCATCAGATAGTTTGATGGAATATCTTTTTATATAAAGTTTATTTTTTGTATGAAAAAATGCCAGTGAGGTAGTAGCATATAGATTACATTGATATGTTTGAGAAAAAGAAAATTCTTCGTAAAACCAATATAAGTTTCTTTTACAAATCTTTTAAGTCTTCGTTTTGAAGCAGTTTCATCTTTTAATCAAAGTCAATAAGCTCATGAAGTGTATTTCAACCACCTTTTCCAGGCAACAGAAAAAACCTTCCAAAATTTTACAACTCCGATTTTCGGTTACTATTTTCCTCGAAATATGCTTTACATTTATTATGGTTCACACTTAACTGATGAATTTATCGACTTAAATATCTAGCAATTTGTTGAAAATAGGTGAAACCAGACCCCAAGTGTCCAAAATCTATCAAAAAATTTAATGATTTTATTTTTTGGATTTATAATTATGACTTATTTTGTCATTTGGGAACTAGGAGTAGGTATAACTGCACCCCATTTTAGAGCTATCACTGTCCATGTGCTGTAAACATGTGTTTTTATTCGAAAAACAAAACTTTGGTTTTACTCCTTAATATTTGCATAATATTATGTTTCTCCTTAAATTCAAAATAAGGTCGATTTGTTTTCTCCAAAACTGAAAAACCCCTAATTGAAATGCCTGATATTATTCTCTATGAATCTGGCTGTCTCTCCGACTTCATTGGGAAAATTTTCACTTGAATGACTTTTTGCATTTTGATCGAGGCTTCCACCAAACTTCGGTGGGACTTCAAATAATGGTGATATGAAACAATAAATAGTTTTTGACAATCTGTTAGTTCAAGATGGTAGTTTTTATTTAAATTTTGGATTCGATGAAGAACATCACATTGCAAGAATGGGCTGTAGTATGGAAATATATAGAAGTCTAATAAACACTCCTAACACACCCATTTAAAGCATGCCTGATAACAGAAAGTGTTTAATAACAGAAAAAGAGAAAAGTCTAATAAAGAATGGATTATAAACGTGATAGAAAATTTGAGAACGTAAGAAAATGAAGTTCTATACCGATAAGATAAGTCGTGTTAATCGTGTCAATGAGTTTGTAAAAGAATAAAGCAAACTGTAGGTTTTAACGATATATGTTTAATTTTGATCCCAAGGTCTAGTTCATAAAATGTTTATTTAATACATATACATACTATTGAAAATTAGTATATTTTCTGTTACGCCACTGAAATATTATTAAAATGAATATATAATCAATTTGATAAGACTCCATTCAAATTAAATACTAAAAAATACCACCATTATATTATGAATATTTATTATATCTACCTTTTCCAACATAATTATTAAAGTATAATTCTATCTTTGTTTCAATAAAATTTTTAAAATAAAAGACTTAAAAAACAATTACTATAGTCAACTCGTATAAATAATACAGATATGATAAAATACTACAGAATAAAATTACTCTGAATGTCCTATGTTAACTGTTAATAGATATTTCAATTTATCTATAAGGTCCATAAACTTATTTTGCCCGATAATAAACAAAACAGTATGTTCGCCACCCGTAATCTTCAAAAGCCTACAATATTGCATTTTTTGTTCCATTATCTTCTTATATATATTTCTTGATTTCTATTAATTTATTGCTCCCGGGTATGAAAATTTTCTATATATAGGAAAAAGTTGTTGGGTCTTACCTTGACAATTATCGATCCCAACTGCATCGGTGTAATCTTAATTGAATATATTTTTTTCTCTTCTATAAAGTTTATCTATTTAAGATTTTTTCATTTAATTATGAATGTATCATGTTTGTTTATTTCGATGCATTTAATTAGTAAAGTGGTGTGTTATAGTTAAAGTTATGGCTAGGCGCTATAGTTTTTAAAATCTATAGAATTTTTAAATTGTTAAAGTGATTGTAAACCTAGATTATTGTAAAAAAAAGTTTTGTTTTATTGCATGGTACATACATATAACCAAATACATGCTTTGTGGTCAAATAATGTGTTATTTTTAGCTTTACAATACCACGCAAAATATATAATATTTTGTGTGCAAGTGCTGCTTATAAATTTGACAATATCGATAATTCTCTTCAATAATAAATGCTCTAAATATAGTCGTCCCTGTTCAGCAAATGATGGATCCTCGATGAATTCATGATTAAATTAAAATTTTGTTTTTATTTCAACGACAACCTTATATTTTTATGGTATTATTATAAATTACAAGATTAACTAAATATTTTAGATAATTTTTTATCGCATTCTCTAGATTTTTTGGTATAGAAATATTCAATTGAAAAGGATAGCCTTTATGATCATTTTTTCAGCCAACTTTAAACGATAAAATAATAATAAAAAGTCCGATGACCTAGGAATTTTTGTATTTTTTGGAAACTTTGTTAACCAAAAAATATATTTATATATTGAAATCCCTAGTATTTCAATTCTATATCTCCTTAAGGATGTATCATGTTTGTATATGCATTTCATTGGTAAAATGGTGTATTATAGCTAAAGTTTTAGCTAGGCAGTATAGTTTTTAAAATGTATTCTATTTTTAAAATGTTAAAAAACGATGGATATAAATTATTTAAAATGTGAACTAAATCGAAGTTCTTGATTAAACTTGGTACAAACAATTCTTAGCGATTTACGGAATAATGTTTCACAATGCATGTGTAGCACAACATTTTCTCAAGAGTTCTCAACGTGTTTTTTTGACTCGTATACCTCGAATTATATTATCTTGAGCAATTATTTTTAAAAGTACATATACCTACAATGGACTTGACTGGACATATTAAATATTTTTTTTAATATGGTTATTATATTATATCTCTCATATTTTTAATTTCACGGATCGATTATTTCTTGAATATTATTATTTTAACTTTTTTTTTTATGTATATAGTAGGATGGATATTTTTAGAGATATAGGTATATGAAAAATATAATTTTATTAAATGATATTTACATAGATATTTAGATTAACAGTTTTATAGAAGGGAGAAATTTGTTCAAAAAAAAAATGGTTGAAATTATTAGGTACATTAACTAATCAGAATGCTTTGAAAGTTTGTCCGATTACTATCAGTACTTCAATATGGTGGCTATTATTCTGGTATCAGAAAAACATTCATTTATTTTACCTCTCAAAAAAATAACAGATAAAGGAATACTAAATTTTGAATCATTTCCTTCGAATACTTCTTCAAAAAAGTTCTTAAATTTACCATTAGTTTTGGAAAATTTGCTTCTCTTCTTAGGAAGACAAATACCAGTATTAATTTAACCACCTTCCCATTCTTTTTTTCTTCCGTTTCAGTTTTTAAGAACCGGGATGGGTATGGGTATGGGTTTGGAGGTTAGCGGGCCATGCACGAGCATCGCGACTCCAAGCAATGGTTCAGAGCACCTAGCCAAATAGACTCTTGTACTCTATCTCCGCTACGCTTTTCAGTGGATATTATAAAAAACTGATTTACTGAAACCAAGGATTTGCCTAGCGCTGAGTTTCCTAATTTCTTCTGGTTCGACTATGGCAGGACCAAACCATTTCCTTCGCTGCTGTATCAGAGAGGGCAGTAACAGAGAAAGTGTATCGATGTTTCTTCTGAATTTTCTCCGCATCTGTCACACGCGGGAGATTGTCTTTTTCCAATCTGATGTTGGAACTTGTTCAGGTTATCATGCCCTGTGAGTAACTCTACGATGACTCTAATATCAGCTCTGTTTAGTTTCAAGATCTCCTCGGCTCTGTTACCGAGCGTGTTTCCTTCACCCAACAGGCTTTTGGCGATTCGCCCTCCCTCGTAGCTGGTCCATGCCTTTAATTGTTGGTTTTTCAGATTATCTCCTAATCTGTGAAGACCTTCTTTAAGAACTGGGATGGTTCACGGCAAAATAAATAATTTTACGAATAAATATTGGCAAATTCCCAGTATGGTATAGTTGGGATATTCCCATTGCTTAAAGTGGTTTCTCAATACAAAGTTAGTGGATCAACTCTATTTAAAAATTAAATATTTGAGAACGTTAATCTCTTGTTATGAAATGGAAATTCCGACCAAAAATCGTAAATGAATAACTTATTTTGTTGGAAAAGAAAATAATATATATATAACAAGAAAGCTTTTCTTGTGAATAAAATAAAATAATGATAGCTAAATTAAAATGTTACTATAGCTAGAAGCACTCTTTTTTCCCGAGAGTATTGTTGTTTTTTTTTCATAAGATTTTAAAACGTTTATGGGAAAAAGACCTGATTCTAATTAAAACTAATGATCTCTACTACCATAAACATTGTAATTAATTTGTTTCACAAAATTGCTCCACATTTAAGAAATGACACCAATTAATAAAAATTGATATTTTCTATTATTAAATGAAATAGAGAAGAAAACAAATCTTTAGAACATTGAAAATAAATTAAAAATGGTTGCTGAAGTGATTGAAAATATATTACACAACAACTTTTGTCTGTTAAAAATAAGATTAGATATGTTTTTAATCGAATAAGCATGCGAGTTTAAAACGTAAAAGTGACTTCGAGTTTGAGCAATATAGTTCAATAAGGCTACGAGTCCGAAGGATCGTTTTTTTTAAACTGTAACAGATAGAAGAAAAATTTAATGGCATAAATTGTTTTTATATAAAAATCAACAACTTTTGTCTGAAACACTTTTTCGTAAATGTCTTTGTTTTGCTATTTGAGATTTAAAATTTGAGCAAACTTAAGTTTCATTCATGAGTCATTTGATTCTTGTTTCATACTCAGCCCATCCGATAATATTAAAGGAGGGTTAAATTTCGGGGGATAATTTTTTGTTTAAAAATTCGTTTCAAAGCATGTAATTTCCAAAAAAACCAAAAAATATTGTTTTTTGCTATAACATCCTAAATAAAAAATTTTGGATGTTATAGCAAAACATCAATTAAAGTCAATTAATTACCCTAATTATTCAGTGTTTGTCATTAGGACAAACACTGAATATATAGGGTATTTTAACAATTAACTCAGTCAATAATTTGTTTTCACTTGTCTATTTACAAATTATACTCATATAAAGTCCGGAGAATTTTCATATAAAAATATTGTATATTAAAATCTCACTGTTATCTGTATTAACTGTTTCCTCGAGATTTTTCGAGACCAAACTTCATGGTATCGAGATTTTTCGAGACTGTGTAAATCCTACTCCAGTACGAATGTTAACAGAAGTCGTGTGATGCTTATAGCAAATTTTGTTATACAGAAAATATATTTTGTATGAATTATTATTTAGGACCCCCAGATTCCGTCATAGTATGACCTACTAATACCATAGTAAACACATGCATGGTTTTGCCGTCACGGTGTACACAAAAATAAAGTATAATATGCAGTGATATTAAAAAGAAGCAGGTTTTTTTTATTGTTTAAAATGTAAAACACTTTCCAAGTGATTAACAGTTGACAAGCAAAATGCATTAGGTCTGACATCTATGGTTACATTCTTAACACATAAATAAATACAATACTGGAAACGATTTCATCGTGCTATACAATGAATTCAAATAAAAATAATAATAGTAAGTATTTTAATGTCAAATTAAAGGAAATAAAAATGTAATTGTTCATTACATTTGTAAATCCACTCCACTACATAGTCCAGATAGCAATCCAGGATGCATGGAAAAGTTGGGAAAGAAGCCTTAAAAAGCACCAATTTAAATGAAACTTTTTGTAACGTTTTAATAGGACCCCAAGGAACATTAAGTCAACTGAACCTATTAATAGGGGAGTATATCTCCTTTATAGGGGAGTGTCCTTTCGGGCCTCGATTTTCAGTTTTTAGGCACTTTTATGACTAGGTTGGTTGAATGCTCCTTGGGATCCTATGCACACAAACAAAAAGTCTCATTTAAATCGTTAATGTTTCCCAAATTTTCCACTAAATCGACACATTTTTCCGCCCTATTCACTGTTTTACTAGTCCCCCATCCTCATTTTCGCCGAAATGAAGCACTACCACCCTCTCGTCTTACCTCGCAAGTATCTCGCTGCTATGACTGATATCAAAGTGGCCACTGCTACTAATTGTGATAACAGCGTGACTATAGACACATAAAAGGAAAATAACTCTAAAACCAAGTACTTGGAGGGGTAAATAGTATCATATCTATTTTTACCAGCTCTTCCATTTTTTAGTAAGCAAAGGTGGATAAAGCAAGGAAATATACCATATATTAAGTACATCCCTTCTGAGATAAGCATTAAAGGATATAAATCCACAAAGAATGCTTACTGTAGACGAAAAGTCTTAAGAAGAAGATAGCATCCAAGTTACCTGAGGTAAAATAAGACCGATAATGGTAAAAAGAAGCACATTTAAAACTTCTTGATTAAATAATATCAGCACTTCACTTTTTACGCAAATATGCGCTTAGTTGGTGTTAACGCTACGGTATTTGTCCGCAGTCACACGTGTCGCGGACAAATACCGTATCTTGTTGGTGACAAACGAAGCTTTGTTGTAGCAACAGGTTAATGTGTAGTTTTATAATTTTTCGTCCTAAGAAACGGTAAGTTTTTTGTTTTATTCATATAACGTAAACCCTTTTCCCTCGACCCATTTTGTTTTCTTATAATGTGTTTTATTTACATTAAGAATATATTTTTTAATTTGAATTTGCATTTGTTAACTTGTCATTTTCATAGGTGTTTATATTAAAAAAAATTAAAAAAATAATAATATTTGAAAAAAATAATTTACAGAATTTGATTTTTATAATAAAAATAGGATTTTATGAATGATTCCATTATAAACTAATTACTAAACTTGAATGGGTTATTGAACTAAAAATAATAATTACTATTTTTTAATTGAAAAACGCATCATTTTTTTTTTTTTTAATACATATTTCACACTTAGAAGTAATCACACATGTATTAACTTTTTATTATTTCAAACTAAATATGTACACCGTTAAAATTTTCAAAATGAAATATGAAACCACAAAATTGTAATCAAATTTATAAGTAAATATGGAGAAATTATTTATATTCATTCACCTCTAATCAAACAAAAATATGTTTGATTAATTATTTTTGGGTATAATTAAAAAATAACTACTGTATACCGACGAATGTTTGATTTGAAATTCCATATTTAAAAGTTTCCGGAATCTATTAAAAATTTATTATTATGTCGGCGTAATAAGACAAAAAAAATCTATAGATTTGATTATTTTTCAAGAACTTCTTTAAGCGAGCGCACAGTAAATTAACTGGACTATCACCTCAATCAACTAAATGAAGCAAAATTAGATTTAACTGTTGATAATATTAAAGAATATTCAATTGAAAAATTTTCCATCTTAAGATTTCTCAGATCTGATCTAACGAGATTTTTCATAATCTTAGCTATAGACTGCGGGACAGAAAGGGTGCTTTGTTAAAGTATTAATACATCCTCGAAACTTCGTGATTGGCTTCCTTTTGGCTAGTCTACCAAACTTTTCTCTACGACTTTTTTCGAAAGTGCTGCGTTTTTAAATAAGCATGAAAACTTCATACTTAAGGTATCGGTCTGAAAAAAAACAAGGAATTTTTCGGACACTATGACCACTAATAATTATTAAACAATAAAATTTTTTTAGTCCTACAAAAATACTGCACCGATGAGCTGGTCTACCACCCCGAGCTGCACTTTAGTACTTTTGTTTTTGAAAACATACATGGTTCATTTTTGCTGAATTGTTAAATATAATTATTGTTATCAAGTGCTCGTAGTGTCCGACAAATTCCACACCGCGTTTATTCAGACCGATTGCTTAAATATGTCGTTATCATGCTTCTTTTCAAAACGCAGCACTTTCGAAAAAAAGTCGTAGAAAGAAGTTTGGTAGACTCGCCAAAAGGAAGCCACTCACGAACTTTTCCAAATTGTATTAATGATTTAGAGAAGCACCCTTTTTGTTCCACGGTCTGCTATGGGAATGTTTGCTACCCAAAATTTCAATAAACTATGGGAATTATTAATAAAATGATGGAAAAATGGCCAGAAAGGCACGTAAAACATTTTAACTGAACGTAGCGTTTTCCCATCGCTTTTATCCTTTTCATGAAATCTTCAACCTCTTAGTTTATACTTGCCATTGCCAGAGAAAATTGACTCTTTAGTCTCTGTGTTAATGAAATAAAAGAACTAAAATTATGTTGGAAGCGCAGAGTGTATTCAGTTCCCATGGCAGTGAGATATGTTTAATATACTTATCTGCGCTTCCACCATTATCGAATCCTACTTTTTATAAAAATAAAAAAATAATAAAAATCTTTTTATCAAACAAAACTGACGTTCAAACAAAAAGATCGTCGCATTAATGTTGGATAACCTCAGTATCCCTGTATTATGTTTTGGGATAAAAGTAGATGATTGAAACTTGTTTTACATAAAACGTTAATTGATGCGTCATGAAAGCTTCTTTTTGAAAGGTTTAAGCTCAAATTGCCAACATAAATAAATATTTCAATAAAATTTCATCACATAAATTCTTGAATCCGATATTAACCGAAGATAACCGACACAGTATACAATATTTTGTGATTAAATGTTATTTTTAATTAATGCCATAACATGTATTTAAATAGTATTAATAGCCAATTCCTTTTAGTGTAATCGTTAAATGTTTGTATTTTTTATTTTTATTTATATTTATTTTAAATAGTTTTAGGTAACAAACATTTTAACGTAATCTTTAACATAAATATCAGACAGTACACTCATTTAAATTAAAATCTGTGGAAAAAGTGTTGTTGTCTTCTTTTTTTTTTTTTAAATAAATTTTAAACAACTGTCACCACTTAAAATAAAACATATGCAATATATGAATCTGTGTGTGTTTGTATGCATTTAAATCGTAATCGCGTGTTTATAATCGTATGGATTCCGAAAAGTAATGTTTTTTCGTATCAAAAACAGACCGTTGCCGTATAATGAAATGATTATGCTATACGATTTGCTATATCTGCCTTTTTTAAAAGGACAAAGTTACGTTTGGTACTAAAAGAAACTGAAGTTTTGACCGTTGTTTCAACGAATAATCGGCACCGAATATTATAATTTTTATTTTCATAACCAACATACCTTATTATCAACTTATGTGCAGGAGTCTCGCAAAGGAGTGTCCTTGGTCCATTATTGTATTCCACAGTCACTTTCGCAGACGATACAGCGGTTTTGACAGTTAGAGAAAGTAGCACTGAGTGAATCATCAAAGTTAATTTGGTCAATATCTAGAATTCATCAGTGGGCAGCGAAATGGAGAATCAGAACACAACAAACTAGCTTATCTCAATGTCAGACTATTTATTTCGTCACAAAATCGCTATTAAGAAGTTATAAGTTTGTTTGAAAGATTTCGAGACACTTACCTACTATTGAAATGATACTTTTCAATGGTTGAATGAAATAAAATTCCGAAAAATTTCTTTTGCAAACGGTTTTAGTGACTATTTTTGTCCTTGATACATTACAGCGTGATTAAGCGATGGCAATAATAGTTAATTTGCATCAATTATACTATTTTTCATTAACTATAGCATTCTCCCGCCTTGCGAAGAGGCAACAACCGCTTTTTCGAGATTTCGAGAAAAAATGCTACATTTGTACGTTGGTATTTACTCAAATTTGAACTTGATTTGATACTTTATTTCAATATTTGTTGTAAAAGCGCTGAAGAGTGCAAAACAGCGAGCGGTTAAAAGCGGACCAAAGGTCAGACGGAAGGGAAGGAAAAAGATGTTTGTTTTCAGTTTTCTATGGGTAGAAACACACTACAAAACCATTCAATTCTGAAGTTAATAGCCATATGAAATATGTACTTCTTTCTGAAATGTTGGGTTCAGGATTAATTGAAAAGACACCCTGCAATGTCATCTTTGCCACAAATTTGAACTTATTGTTAAACAAATATAAAATAATTTTACATTGAGACATCTATTGTTACATAGCACAACTAGAATATATTATTGTAAACAGAACGCAACAATTGTACGCATAGCAACGATACCAAACACGATTCACAATAATTAATACCAATCAGATCTCTACATATCCAACTTAGACGTTGATTCGTGTATAAACTAGATGGCAGCGTTGAACACTTATTGAGATGATGAACCATTTATGGAGTACTCACTCTTTTGTGCGCATAGATGGAAATACTATACAAAATAATACAAATCCAAAATTCTTAGAAACATTTGCTACGATATTCACGTTAGTTTGTTTTGGGAAAAAATTTAATGGACTTCGAAATAATTTTAATTTTTAATGGTCTTAAGAGGAAATTGTTTATGAAATAAGACGTAGTGTGATTTTTTAAAGCATGCGCAAATTTTCTTAAAATAAAAATTGTGAATACACGGCCTACGTATTTATTTCATCCCTAATTAAATTTTCTGTAAAAAAAAAAAAAAAATATTACATGATTTTCCACAGCTGAAAATTGTCAAAAAGCCAATATATTTCAAATTGGTAGGAAAGCTATTTTCACGTAAATTTATTGTTACCTAAAGGCGTTTTTATATTAAATTTCTTTCTTTAATTAATAATTTAATTTTTTCTTTTTTCGCGGAATATAATCTTTCAATGAAAAAAAATCCTTTTGTAAGGCAAATGGAAGTTTTTTTGTCCTGTCTATTCGGTACCTATGTTAGTATGTTATATTTTAAAAGTTACCGATGAGAAGTTCTACTGAAATTTTCAGAACAAATGTAAACCTTCTCTTATATAATCTAGAAAGATAAAAATCCTCTTTCTACCCAACGCTTGAGGTGTACAGTTTTGGTTTGACCAACCTATATCATTTCTACCTTGAGTATTTTTTAAATTTTTACACTTTCTAGCGAAACAATCTATGGTCACTATTTAAACAAACCAAAAATACTTTTTAAATGCTAAAAATCATAAGAAAATTGCGATTTTCTTCTTAAATTTGGACTATATTTTATTTCCATGCCAATTTTCGATTTCAAGAGATGAACTTTTTTGTAAACGCAAAGTGAAACTCTTAAGAAATCTCCACAGAAAGTTATTCAATGGCCTTATCTTGACTGAACGTCCACTACGATGATACACGTTACCCTATCAGCAATGGTTACTGTTTCCACGAACTTTTGCACAATGATGCTAATTAAATTGCCCATGATCTTCCCGTAAAAGTCTACACAGTTCTTACAGAATTGTTATTCCTGTAGAACAAGTGAACAATTTCATCGTTAAAGTCGTTAGTTAAACGACGATATGGTAAATGGAACGCTTCAAACTAACATTTGCCGTTCGAAACAAACGAAAGTATTCACAGCATTCCTATTTACACAGTTGCTTGCAAGCATAGGAAACTGAAATTGTATCATCCCCCTTTATCTATGATCATGTTTTTATGAACTATGACGGCCAAACTATCTTAAACACACCAACATCAAGTACAATTTTAAATGTGCTAAAACAAAATAATTATATTCGCCAAAAAACATTTTTAAAATACAAACGATGTAGTTAATTTTCAACAATTTCAAAATCACATGAAAAACAAAAACAAGAAAAAAAAAGGTAGTTAATAAACAAGCTATTCTGAAGTATCAGAGTGTATCAATTTAATTAGGATTTAGTTAACATACACACAAATAAATTACAGGAATCATCTTCTTATAGTCAGTTTGAGTTGAGTCAATGCCAAACGATAATCTCATTTTCTTTTAAGACCTCAACTAACAAAATGCACTCATCCATTCGAAAACAAAATATTAAAAAAAAAAAAATTTTTTTTTATACAGCCAGTAAGTTATACAAGAAGGGAACCAAATAAATAACGTTTATTATATTAGTTATAGAGTGAGTGCTTTAAACCAGCTGTCTGATAATAATTCATTATGAAAATTTCCTACTAATTACTAATTAGTGTTACTATTTTCAGAATATATTTATTATATTATTATGTGTTAATATAAATTGGCAAAACAGTATATTGAAGTAGTTGGAGACGGTAAAACCATAGTGCTCCAAGTTACATGTTTGCAGAGTCTAAATGCCCGAGCGGTCTAAGGCGTTTGCCTTTGACTCTTTGTCCAATTAGGCTTAGGTTGCGGGTTCGAATCCAGGCAGCGGCAGTGTGAACAATTCATAATTAATGGGAGTGCAGAATTGATCAAATTGTCGTCGCTTGGATAAGAACGAAGTAACCGACTCCACCCAAATTAAAATGTAATTTTAAATATGTTTGTAATTAAATAAATAAAGATTAACAAATAATGATGTGGGCGGCCTCTGTTATAGGCGTATATGTCAGAGAAACGGAGGTTAAACCCCATTATTATATTATTACATGTTTGCATTTGTGAAAAAATGAATGTATCTCAAGATACAGAAAATTAATGGTTTTTTACTCGCTCGTTTCTTAAAAACGGATTTTTAATTTTAAACTAAAAACCGTATTTATATCAAATATGGTGGGTGTGGTGGGAAAATCAGTTCATACTTACCATGAAAAAGAAAAAAATTGTTCAAATAAAAGCGAGTAAAAATAATATTAGTTTTTACACATAAAAATTTCTAAGATTAAGATTTCTCAAAGAAAATGAGCCCAAATAGCATTTAAATGAGTTGTGGAAGAAAAAAATAATGAAAAATTTGGTTTTTCGTGCTCGTATGCTAAAATCTTTAAGAAAAATGATACGTGGATCACTATTGTTCAACCGTCGTCAGCTATGATGTGAAAATAAACTTTTGGTTACCAAATTCATCTCTATTTAAAAGGCTTTCAAAATCAATTAAAATATTCATAGGAAAATTGAAAATTTCTCTCTCTCACTTTTCGATGATTACGATAATAAAGATAAGATATTTCAGTGCATCAAAGATACTCCTCTATGTAGAAACACAATAATAGAAATAATTTTAAAACTGACCGAAAATGTAACAAATCAACAAGAAATTAACTACGCCCTCTTTCATATCACTATGCCTTGACGAAAGCACTGAAGTCACTTTACCTGCTGTTTTTGCTCGATATTGCGTAGGATGAAGGATTATTCATCATTCAAACGTCACCAGGAAGAAATAATCGCGTTCAAGAGATTATTCATGAGTATTATTAAACTTATATCCCGCATATCATGGAAATCACTTTGCTTACCTATATTTGGTAACTCATTCAAAAATAAAAATATAATTATAAAATTTAGTACATACACATTACCATGTATTATCAATGGTACATTATGTTATCAGATTCAAAGTACATCACTTTGCGAATTTGAAACACTCGAAATATAATATTATGTTTAAAATACTGGGATATGGTATTACAACTTACTCCCCAATAACTTGTTTGAAGCATCAAAAATTTTTTTAATTGCAAAAAAATATTGTTTTTAGTTTATTTGAAAAAAAAAAACCACATTGACAACCAGTCTTCAGCATACCTCAGCATACCTGTATACGGATAAAACAGCCCCATTTCAATTCAAAAACTGTTCAGTAATATTTGACGAACAACTATACAGAATGACTCAAGATACATTGCACTGTAGGAACTAGTCTGAGCCTACGATTAGTTAGCCTAAGTAACTTGATAATGAAAATTGCAACATTGTTAAGCGTTACATTAAAATCGTAAATATTACCTACATTAGAGACTACTAATTAGGTAGGTTAGCCTTTTGAGATAATTTTTACAAAGTCTCATTATTGGTCCAACGCTTAGGTATAACTGAAATTTCTTCTAGCTTAAAAATCTATAAAAAATATATGTAAATACAAATTAAAGTGTTGGAAAAAAACATTATTTAACGATTTTATATTAAGTATTTATTATGATTGCAATTCATTAAACTGGCGACATATTTTTGATGAAGCGATTAAATTCCAATCTATTTTATTCCAATATTATTATAATAATGACTTTGAAAATCTTTTATTTAAAAACATTAGTTTGATAAATCTATTTTTATAATTTATGAGAAATAACATTAAACATTACTACAAAAATTTGCATTTAATAAATTATAACAAAGTTGAAACTTGGCAGACTTGTTAATTATGTTAATTAGAATGTCTGTTTTACGAAATATAAAAAAAAATTACATATACATAATATAAAAAAAAAAGAATATTTCTGAGAAAATATATTGCTGTAACAACTGAAAAAATATTCGATATGGATTTATAAAAAATTGAAAAAGTTTACTGACATTTAGAAAACACACCTACAAGAAAAAAAATGTAGTATTTATTAACCAATTGGAAAAAAATTAGTAAATTAATAAAAATAATACGTATTAAAAACTAGAAAATCGAAATGTTTAAATAAAATCTGAATTTCGCCGGACAATTTTAAATTAAAAGCGATGAAAGCATGCAGGTATTGACGAGCGAAGGAAAAATATGTTATTCCTTCAATGTTATGGTGAGTATTTTAGTTGCCATGAGAATTATAAGGGATAATTCTGATGTCTAATTTCCCATATTATCCATAAAAATGTAAAACTAGACTTGATACCATGACAAAATTTGAAAGTGAAATTTAAATTGATTAAAAACGAAGAAGTTATAAGCAATCAAAGATTGCATTCAAAGGTCGCACATCTCCTTTTAGCAAAACAAAGTTTTATATGTAATCTCTATGGCGATACCCCCGTATGACGTCACTGGAGGATGTCTTTCTCTTTGTTTAATTAGGAATTTTAGACGCTCATATATTGCATACTAGTAAAAATTTTTAAAAACTTCACGAGCACCAAGGCAAGTTTAGACTTGTGGTTGAAATTATTTGTGCCTTATTTTCAACTTTGATGATGAATTTGTAACTTTTTTGTTATAACTCCATGAATGTAAACGAAAAATAAGAATCAAATTTTTCGATATCTGCCTTGGTTTTCGAAATATCGAAAGCTAGGTACTTAATTAGACAAAACTTTTAATTTTCGATAATTTGAAAATAACTCCAAATATCGAAAAATTTTGTTCTTACCTTTCGTCTTATTTTGACAAGTTATAACAAAATTCACAAAATTAACCATCAAAATTGAAAATAAAATTTTTTTTAAAAAATTTGTGTCCCCAATACCGTGCTCTAGGTTTTAGTTTTAATTTCCATCTACTAGACCCATTAGGCCAATGTTAAATATGCCTACTTTGACGCCATTTATTTATTTAAATAGTCGATCTACCTCCCCCCTAAAACTTTCAGAATTGATGTAGACTTAGTTCAACTTCATATAAAAGTTCAAGTTCAACTGGCGTTCGTATATCCTTAAAGAAACTCCCGAGATAAAATCCGACCGATTTTCACCTTTTTTTTGTAGAACAAAGTGTCTTCTCTTAAGCCTGTATTTCATTTGCTCCCTTGAAACTTGGCTCGAAATCATTTGAGCCTTATAGTTTAATATATTAATAATATGTAAATAATATTTAGCAATGTCAGTTTTGTCTCATATAGGTAGGTAGTTAAAAAGTTATTCTACATTATAAAATATATTTTTAAATTGGAATTGACATTGACAAATATTAAATAAAATATAATTTGTTGTTTATAATATTTTAAAATAAAATAAATATAATAACAAATTGATGAACTCATTAAAATTACATTTGATTTTCATTTAAATACTTCCTTCTAATACTTATATGAATCATTATAGTCAGATGTTCATGTCTTTTATAAAAATAAGATAATCTTAAGTAAAAGGACTTTTATTGAATCGTATATTTAAAATAAGTTTGCTTCTTGTATTGAAATTATTGTAAATTGAATGAAAATAAACTGATTGAATATCAAAAGAATGGATCATTTTCTTGAAATTTTCGAAAATTATTTATTATGTAAGTATTAGCGGCAAAAGTATAAAAACAAGATTTTCTTAAGGTAGTACGAGCACCAAGGTAATTTTAGATTTAGGGTTGAAATTATTTGTACCTTATTTTCAAATTTGATGCTGAATTTAATTATAACTTCATGAATGTAGACGAAAAATAAGAATAAAATTTTTCAATAGTTACCCTATTATGGTCACGCATAAATTACGGCTTACTTTATAATATGTATGTGTGAAAAATGCGATCGGAAAATTGAATGTAAGGTTTTTCCACGTAAGTTCGATACGAAAAGAACGTCACTGTTTTTAAACCCCCGAACTAAAAAGGGGGTGTTATAAGTTTGGCTGCCATGTGCGTCTGTTTGTCTGTCTGTGGAATCGTAGCGCCTGATCGGATGAACCGATTTTGATTTTTTTTTTGTCGTTTGTCAGGTAATTTAATGGAGAGTGTGCTTAGATATGTTTTTCAAGTGCGAGTTTAGGGTTACGTACTCGAAAAAACTAAAAAAATTGGCGATGATCTTCAAAATCAGTTCAGTTTGGAAAAGGTTTTTAGGATAAAATTAATTTTATGGAGACTGTTCTTAGATATGTTTCATGTGCGAGTTTGGGGTTCCGTACCTGAAAAACTTGTCGAGGGTTTTCTAAATTTTGTAAATTTGACTTGTATGGGTGAATTATTTCAAAACTTTGATATATCTTACTGCTTAACCAAAATACATTTATTGATTTTCAAAAATATATTCACTACTAATATAATTTTAATAATTTTGACAAAAAGCCTTCATACTGCGTTGTTCATATCTCTCCATATCAACTGTCTTTGCAAAAAACCACGTTACATTTTCTTTATACATTTTAGATGCCAGACCTAATTTTATTTTTTTCTAGAAAAGGCCTTCTCACACCTGCACAGGATATCAGACTCGTTACAATATCCGAAACTCCGTTCAAAATCTAAGCTAAAAAATTATTTTAATTGCAGAGTGAAGACATTGGGATCAAAGAAGATTGAGGAAACTGGGATCAAAACATGGTAATAGTCGGACATCTTAAACGCTGTTTAACTAATGTAACCAATGTTTTCTTCTGCGGCTTGTAATTTCGTGTAGGGATTTTGGAGGTTTGTCTCTCGTAAATTGTAAAGGTTCTTGTTATTTATCTACAGATCGTCAATAAAATTAACACATACCTATTACTTATCATAAAATAAAATATAGATTGTACATTCATTTCATTTCATTTATTAAAACGAATGTAAATTTAAATATGAAATAAATAGGTTTGATAGAAGAGTTAAGACACTCGTTAGTCGGCCCACTTAACCGTGACAATATGACTTGACTTATACACCACTCCTCCTTCAATTTATAACATTAGTTAGAACGCATTTATATTAAAAATAATCGTTCGTATAGATTTTATATTTCAAATAAAAAATGTTGACATTCAAACATATATTATTGTAACGATAATGGAATGAGACACTCTCGTTAAATAGATTATTATTATTATTTTATCATTTTTTTTTATTTTTTGAAAGACATTCCATTGTATATAATTTTTTTCCTTTTGTTTTTTTCTGGATTGTATTTGTTGTTCTGGTCGATATATAAAATGAAACACATTTGTTTTCTTCACTTGAAGTATGTTATTATTATTATCGTAATATCTAAGTACTTCTGATATGTTAAGAAATAAATGTGTATTGTCTTTGAAACAAACGATATATATCTGATTAATAAATCAAAGATGTCTGTACATTATTTAAAAAGTTATTTGTAAATTTACCAGCCATTATTTTAAAAAAAAGTATGGTAAAATTACAAAATGTTTCTATCAAAATATATATAATATACTGTAATTTTACCAATTTAGTTTGAAATTTTACTACAAATATATTAATTTGTTAAGTAAAATGGAAAAAAACACTTTAGAATAACAATCACTTAAAATTTTAATAACACTAAGTTTTTGGAAAATTTCAATAATTTTTGAAATCATATAAAACATTATTCCTTGTGCAAACATGTTGAACTTTGTACTATAAAAAGCATTCAAACCTATAGGTATACAATTTAATAACATAATATGAAAACGCCGTTAAAGAGATGACAAGAAATAAAATTCACCGGGATGATTAAAATCGGCCAAGAAATAAGTATATTATAAGCATCTTAAACTAATAATTAGACAGATATTAGACAGAGAGATAGTATTTGACGTCATATAGGTACTATGCTTCTCATAAAAAGTCCTTGCTAGATTCTGTTTTACTAGAGAGAGATGCAAACAAAATTTCGATGGCTTTTACCTTGATATAGTATATAACATCTAGGAAGCAAAAGTAAAGATTGACTCAGATGTCATGTTCATTGTCACCCGAGTAATCTAAGACAATCATTACTCGTTCCCGTGGTATGTATTTTCTATTTTATTTTATATACAGTTAATGTTCGTAAATCAACGATAATTCTTAATGAAATCTTAAATTGAAATCATTTTAAAATTCTTTTTTCAATTATCCCAAAATAAAACATTTTGTGGAGATCAAGGAAACCCGCTTATGTTGCTTCTCAGGAAAACATACCTCATGGCTCATTACTTTGATAACGAGTATTTTAGTGTAATTTGAAGAAGGTATATAATACTACTTTTAAAGTTTATTTTTTAGGGATAGACTTTTTCGGTATCGGTAGTTTCTTGTACAAATGTTTCCATTTTTAATGGCGGTTACTTTTGGAGTAAAATGACAACCAAAATTTGTCATTGTCTTTTAAGGATTTTGCAATCATATATTTTGGAAAAATCATAAATTTTGATTATTTATGAAGCATTTTAAAAGTTGTTTTCTAACTTTTCAACAGCAATTTTGAACGGGTGAGCGGGTACCCCGATACGTAGATTTTAATTACTATAAAAATATTTTATTAGAATAATTGAATTTTTTGCTAAAGCCGATATCCTTATCATTTATGGACAACTTATAAAATGGTTATAACAATTACAATAGCTTATCTCAGTTCACACAATTATCAGCATCCACTTTTTACCGTTTTAAGCTGTATAACCACTCCAGAATAAATATATCAAATTGGAAGTACCAAAAATACAATATATTTAAAAATACATATTCATGCTGCACAGAATATACAAATTTGACACAGCTAGAGGTCACATGTTAAAGGGATACACACACAAAAAATGTTCTATTTAAAAACAGAAAATTATTTTAAATTTGAATATAATTACCATTTACATTGACATATACACCGTGTACACTGGAATCTCATCATTCCAATTCCGGCGTCTCCTCATATTCTAAAGAAGGTAATTTTTAGTTATTCATCTAAAACACATGAATTTTAATTAGAATATGGTAATTATTTTAATAACTACATTTTTTTTATTAATTACATTTTTCTATTAGTTGTGTAAAAAGGGTTTTTCGTTAAGAATCGTAGAACTTATTAAACAATTTATGTATGAGATATCATAATGTATTATTAAAAGTATTAAATCTTACTTTTATCAATATTCTGAAATGGTGCAATCAATACTTTATCCACTTATACGGAAGCTATTGGGCAGAAATTTGGCAGACACGTTTTGTTCTATATATATTATTTTAAGCTAATAATGCTTATAATCACCTGGTTTATGATATCACCTGATCTTCCTTGCGCTTCCACCATAAATCACCATACATACGTTTTTAAAAAATACCTTACTTATGGCTCATCATTGATATTTTAAATTAACCTGCTCCATCTTTAACAAATGTTCATGTATGAGTGTCTCATAAGAAAAATTATTTTCTACTTTTTAGTTCAATGAAAGCATTTCACTAATAAAATATTTTTTATTTATTTTTATATTTGAAACTGTATTTTATGGTAATTTGTGCGATATTGTGCAGCTATGGGCTACAATTTTTTGATACTAGACTCCGTTAAATATCATCGATGGTATTGTTTACACTTACTTAAAGCCACTCGAAAAATCCTCACATTCCGAAGACATTCACGTGTGGCATGATTGTTTATATGGTTTCACATATATTTCATATATTCTTAACTTTGCCTTTCTTATCATCAATTTGAGTTTTAGGTTGGCAAAGTTAGCTAAAGTCATTTTATGATAAATGATGTTTAATATAAGCTCTACCACTCTTAGTGTAGCACTCTTTATATTGGGTAAAGAAATTTTACTTTTAAAGTTATTACATCCGGAGTAATTAATAACGATACTTAATTTATGTGTTTTGCGTTTTCGGTATCTAATTGTACGTCCATTTTGCGTGTTTATTTTTAGCTGAAATTTCTAAAATGGTTAGTAAGCTATTATAGCTTTTATATTTTAATTAAAATTACTGGTCAGTTAATTAAAAAGAAAGTACGTAATTGAAAATTTAAAATATATTCTATTAAAAAAAATTTTGTATAAAATTTCAAAAACTCAATGGCGAATTATAATTCGTTACACAATTTTTATGCATTTCCCGCAAAACTGCCCATCCAATCACTAAAGAAACTTGATTTTTATATTTTTTTGGTCAATATTAATCCAGAAAATCATATTTAACTTTTTTGAGTACGTATCCCTTTGAAAAAAATCACAAGAAAATTTCTCAGAATTTGACAAAACAAAAAAAAATCTGAGCGTTGTTTTCAATTATTAGAAATAAATAAAAATTGTGTATATTTTCAAAAATAAAGGCATAAAATATTATTTTTTCGTTGAGAGTGGTGTAAAAAGTGCGTGTAGTCGAAAACTGCATCAATTATCAAAATTCTACCTCTTTCGGTGGATTAATAATTAATTTCAAAAATTATAAAACCTTTGTATTATTTTCTCATGCATATAATATTCAAGCATTTATTAATTAATTAAATTTCAATATTGTCGGTAATATAAATACTTGTTTGCAAACTGTTTTTATATAAATTAATACATTTATGTATTTAATAAATAAATAAAGTATATTTTAACAAGTAAAAATAATTTGTAAATTAATTAATTGTATTAAAGAGATTTTATAATAATTAATATAAAAATATTATAAATATGTATCGCATATTATTACAAACATATTTTAAAATATTACGTATACATATTAATTACATGTATATTATATTATATGTTAATTATTAATTATTTTAATAAAAAATATGCCATCTTGTTTTTATTTTTTTTATATGTTTTGCGGCTTATTTATTATAAGAAACAAATTGTAACATTATTTTAATTTATGTTATCTTTTATTAGCATAATATAAGAAAATTATTTCATCCTTGTTTAAATTATACCGAAAATAGGGTAATATGTACATTACAATAAATTAAATTGTACAAAGTAGGACGTAAATGGATATACACTAGCTAAAAGTATAACTTTGTGCTGGCTCGCGAATATAAATATATATTTCTAAAATAAAATTGTACTTCAATTATTGACAAATATTTTTAATTTAATATTGTTCCTCAACAAACGTTAATTTCTTTAAAACATCAGGTTGTAAACCAGGATTCATGTTATTATCCGCTGTGAAAATATTCAATTCATTTTTGATTTTTTTATGAGAAATACAACAAATCCCATTTTTATTAATTTGTAAATCAAACCAACGCAACGACGATGACATACATTACATACTTCAAAATTTAAATTCTTTTCAGCAATATCAAAATTATCTGCATACATTTTAAAATTAATATCATCTTGATAAAGATATTCTATAAAAGATATTATAATTCTTCTTGATCTTGTTTTCGCCGTTTCCGATCACGCATTAATGATCGATTACGGTCACGCTCTTTACGACCCGTCAACGTACGACGTCGTGGCATTTTATTGCTAAAATTACAATTAATTAATAAATAACTTTAAAATTATAATAACTATAATTAAATTTTTTTCATTTCTTGTATTATATATCACTTAATTTTTTAATTTATTCTACTGTAGAACTGCAAAAATTAATTGTTTATGTTTTGTTATCACGTTTTTTGTATTTTTTCATTATGACGTTTTCTAATACTTGAAAGAATCTACAGATGGCCACTCAATTAAAATTAATATTAAATGTAGCCAATGATATATTAATATTAGATGTAGCTCACAGATGGTGCCACTGTCTCTGCATATATATAGATTGTATACATACATGTAATAAATAAAAAATACTGTTGTTTTTTATTATTTATTATTTATATAATTTTTTCTAAAAATAATGATTGATAACACATCTAGACATAAATATGGAACTACATTTCATTTCATGTCTAAATCTTTTGTATTTTTTTTGTTAAGTTTACCACCAAAAAGTTACATTTTAACCTAGTAGAGATTAATTAATGATTAGTGATTAATAAAAAGTAGTATCTAGTGTCTTTATAATAAGTTAATTTGTAATGGGTCATACAACGATAAGATGAACTATCGATTTGTAAACTATTTGAATCATGGGACCATTTCCATATATATTCAAGTTACGGTACAACACAGCTAATATGTATATCCTCCTATGCCCACCTGCGTATTTAAGGGCCAAAGAAGACATACGCCTGTATCATTCCCAGAACTTGAATCACTTTGATCTTCAATTATCGATAGCCTTTAAGCGTATTTTCTTTCGATTAAATACAATAATAACACATTTTTAAGTATCGTTTCTTTCGAAAGCTATTTTCCAAAAATGTTTTAAATAAAAAATGATAATTTTTTTTATACGGATGAACTTTCTAATTTAAAGTATTATTATCCTACCATTTAGAAAACGAGCTATTTGCCATAATACATTAAATTGTGGTCTACTCTGTATAAAAGCAATTCTTTAACCTGTAATCAAAGATTGGATTTTTCTTAAATAATAGTCTTAAGAGCTTCATTAGCTATTTCCTTCAACGATTTCCTAAGTTTTTTTAAGCGTGTTTTTTCGTATTTTAAGATGAAGTCTTTGCCAAATTGGTCAAAATCGTGCTTGGTTTTGAAAATTTCCTCGAGTTTACTTTCACGAACCTTTTCCAATCAAATGATATTGTATATAAAGACAAACGAACGACTGGTATGAAGAGACTTTTATATTTACTGACAGCTTCAACTATTCTAGACCTTACTTTTAGAACAATCTGCAAAATACAGTTTTGCCGAAATATATTATTAGGAAAATCATATGAACACCAAATAATTTTTTTCTGACAAAAAAATTTTTTCATTGGACAAATTATGCGTTAAAAATTTCTTTTTTCGTGAATTACATCAAGTTAACTTTCAATGAATCCCAATTTACTCACATGATATGAGTATGTATGTGAATTAAATTAATTATTTATTTAATAATAATTAGTTGTTAACGTTAAGTTAACAACACAACCAAAGTAATTCAGTAAGTAATAATGATTACTTTAATCCGGATGTTATACATATAAAATTTATAATAATAATAATAATAATAATAATAATTATAACCGCTTATAAATCATCCTAATATGCTTGTTTCAATTTTAAAATGTATATTTAACATGTATTTCCGCTTTAGTTTTTTTTAGTTTTCTGACACAAAGCTGTGGTATTTGCACCGAAAATCAAAAGCAAAATTTTATATCTTTGAATTTATTTTATGTCCAAAAAATTTCGACATATATAAATAGACTATTCTAGAATCTCTCTCCAGAAAGGCGTTCTCGGTCTAACCGGGGAAATTTTATATCAGGTCTCATCGATTCATTTGTGGTATCGTAGTTCCTTAACGGATGAACCGATTTTGATTTTTGTTTGTTTGTTTGGAAGGTAATTTGTTCGAGAATGTTCTTCTTCTCTTGTTGCTTCGAGAACGGAACCCTAAACTCGGACTTGAAACATTGGTAAGAGATCGATCAACTTAACTTTCAAACCAAACAAAACGAAAATCGGTTCATTCGTTTAGAAGTTATGGTGACACTTTAAACACCCCACATTTTAGTAGTTTTAGTTCTCATTTAAGGCGAGGGTTGAAAAACAATTCAACACAAACGCATCAAAGTAAATTGTGGTTTATTGAAGTTTTTTAGCGCACAAAATATCGTTCAAATGTCCACCAAAGTTTTTTTTTAAGGCCTGAATTTGAATGACGAAAATTTACATTAAAACTAATTTTTTAAGATGAATTATACGTTGAATGTTAAGTTTTAGGTCTTCAGTCTCTTAACCGAGGAAATAGTGATAAAATTCAGAGAAAATAGTTAAGAAAGTCCAATTTCTTCATTATAGAAAGTAAAAAAAATTTGAATAGTCCTGTTAAGATAGTACTATCGGTAATAGACTTTGCATTCAGAATTTAATGAAACTTGGCATAGTTGTCCATTATTATATCATAATTAACCAGTTAAATTTTTAGGGGCCCTCAGAGAACTGAAAATCTGAACGTCCAGTTTTGTGAAATAAAATAAATTCTGTGATTTTCCATGATCAATGTTAAAATATCTTTAAAATATCTTTTTTTCAGTTCTCTGAAGGCACCTTATGATATAATAATGGATAACTATGCCAAGTTATTAAATTCTGAATGCAAAGTCTATTACCGATACTACTACCTTAAAAGAATCGTGGAAAATATCTTCAGGACAGTTTATTCACAATAGAGCTTTAAAATACAGTAAAATTTACTTTGATTCGTTGAATTGTTTTTAATTTTCATTAAAGTTTAAATAAAAAGTAGCACTGATTTTGATTTTGAAAGAATTTTAAAAGATATTTACAATTTTAAGAGAAAACAAAAAAATAGGTATATAATTTAGTTAATCAGAAACAGATATTGGTTTGTCTTCTGAAGGTTATACCCAAGACAATTTTGTGTTTTATATTTATTTCATCTTGTTGCTACTTTAAATAAAATGAATACGGATACTATTTAACGCGGGAAAGATATTATTCGTATTAATGTGTGATCAGATAAATTCATGGAATTTTGTATAATTAGATTTATGAAATTATCTTTTAAATGCTTGTCATGTATTTGAGATACGTTGCAGATCACTAGGACGTTATTAATATACTATTAATATTTTAGTTGATTTATTTATGTTTTGAATGTTAATGTGTTTACAAAACACTCACCCAAACAAAATTTTAAGCCATGATCATTTGTTTTTCGCTAAAGCTGCTCTTTAGATGATTCGTTAATGTGTTAATGTATATGACATTCGAGTTTTTTGATGAATTTTCATGGTTCTTCAAAATCCATTTATTCCATGTTCACTCATTTTTAATGGGGTTTGTTTAATACAGAAATAGTTCAGAAAATTGGTTAGTTTATGTCCAGATTGCTGATTTTTTTTTTTGTTTCTTTTCTTAAACACTGGAGGTAAATTAGGTCCAGAAGTTAATAATGCCCACAATTGAAATTTTGCCGTAAAACAATGTCCCCTCACTTCATTCTTTGCGGACACAAGCGCTTAGTCAGTGTAAACACTACGGTATGTATTGGTCTGCAGTCGCTCGCCCCGTTAAACTTGTCAGTGACGAAAGGCATTGTTGAAGCAAAAGGATACTGTAACGTTTTATAATTTTTCGTCTTAAGAAAGGATAAGTTTTCTTGTTTTATTCAAATAATATCGTTAAATAACGTTGTATACGCGGTAGTAAATAATCGAATTTTCCGTCCAGTGAATTAACAATTACAGCCAGACTAAAAGGATTTGAAAATATCTTTTATTAAAAAGAGATTTATATCTGGCGCTGTATTAGCAACGGAAACTGTCTAACACTATTAATTTATATTGCTATTAATTTATTGATAGAAGAAAATTGCATTAATATGAATTTAAAATCAGCAATTTTCGCAGGTTTTAGCAATGCGCATTAGTAAACGATGGAAAAACCATCTCTCTGCACTTCCTCTCTGCCTAATTTAAATAATAAAAGAAGTATCCAAAATTCTGCGGTCTTGGTATCACCTTTTTATGAAGTTGCTAGCTTTACAAAAAATTGATTCTAAAAGTTTTTATTTAAAGTCTGGATACCTTGAAAAATCGTCACCTCCGCATGAGAATTCGAATAGAAAAACCTTGTTGAACAGGCTCGGAAATTTTCCTAAATACTTTCAACTGATTTCAAATAATAACCATCGTTTGCTACACACAAGTCTTGTACTAAATAAAATCCAAAATGAAATTCACAGATGGTATTTAATCTAATAAAAATATAAATAAATAAATACAAATGTAAAAAAAAATTGAAATAAAATAAAAACACAAAAACAAAAACAAACAAACAAACGTATAGAATTGAATGTTTTGACAGCCCGCCGACATAGAACACTAACATTAACATACAAGTTAAATAATCTGACATATATGAGACTGTCATTTGTCACGTGAAATAGCGCGTGGCCACTTTAACTATAATGTTGTTAGTTATGTGTCTTTTAAATTGAGAATGTACCGCCACTGTTATATCTCAGCTATATGTTATATGCGGGAATGAGGCAGTCAAGTTCAAGAATGTGAATTTATTCATAATGCATTTATTCTCGTGAAATCATTCAGATAAATATCGAAAGATTGAAATATTCTCACTAAGTCCTTCAAGCTTCAACAGGGAATAATCCTGATGTCGAATTTTCCATATTACTCATAATAATGTAAAACTAGACTTGACACCATGACAAAAGTTGAAATTGAAATTAAAATTGATTAAAAAACGAAGAAGTTGTAAGCATTCAAAGTTTGCTCATCTCTTTTTAGCAAAACAAAGTTTCATATGTAATATCTAAGGCGATACCCCCGTATGACGTCAATGGAGGATGTCTTTCTCTTTGTTTAATTAGGAATTTTAAAGGTTCATATCTTACATACTAGTAAAAATTTTTAAAAAAACATCTTCACTTTGCTAATTGTGAAATGAGAATTCTTCATCGGAAGTGATACAAAAAAACTATTCCTTTCCCCTATTGTCTATACCTACCAATTTTATCATTTATAGATTAGAGTTCGTCTAGTTTATATTTTATCCTTTATAGTTTCGTCTTTTCTTGTCCAAATTTTACTAATTGCGGTTGTTTTAAAAGAAAAATTAAAAGTTTTTTTCCTCAAGTGCATATGGCATAAACTGTAAGTCAGGATAGAAGTGATGCATTTTCAAAACGCCAACGATTTGATTCAAAATCTAGAAAAATTACTATTGGTTTTGCGCAAAGTAGTTGGAGGAGACAACTAAATAAATCACACTTTTTATTTAAGATTTTACTCCAGAATACTTATAGTATCACGATTATTTTTATTTGTAAGATGAATGTTGAATAAGGAAACTTTTGAAGTAAAATATTCACCCGAGAAAAAAGTAAATTTTTTATCCCTCTGATACCTTCGCCAAAGTCTAAGAACAGAAATGTTTTCTATTCATTTCGAATGAAAAAATTAAAATATTTTTTTATTTGGTTACATACAAGAAGACGCTAAACGTACGTCAATTATGCAATCAACAAGTACTTGGTCCCTGTATTATATTTTCATTTTTGATTCAAGAATAACATATGTGTATACAAAATATTTATTATACAAATTACATAATCAACTAATCTTCTTGTTTCTTGAGACAAGTTCGGTTAAAGTACTAATACATCCAATCCATCACACACCGAGAAAGTCTTAAAAGATGATCTAATTGTCTTTCTGTAAAATAATTATAATCAGATTCTTTATTTTTTAATAATAAATTTAAGAGGTTCTAATTAGGGTGCGTTTTTGATCATTCTTATTCACATGTAGTAAATACGTATGTAGTAATTAACAGTATGCGAATTTTTATAAATGCTCTTTTTATTAAACCGCTTTTTATTACTTTGTAAAAATGAAGGTCATTTGAATTTTTATGGTTCAAGGAGTGAAATTATGGTTGAAATCTTCATTTAAGTAGAAAAGACAAAGAGAGAGCTCATTGTTAAGTGAAACCTCGCTGGTAGCACTAATGTTCAAAGTGGAACCAAAATATAAACGCAAACAATTCGTTGTGCTTAGCTTTAGTTATGTTCTTGAACCAATCTTTTTATATTTGCTAAAACTTTATCACCTAAAAAAAACTATTGAAAATTAACAATTGACTGAGTTAATTGTCAATTTACTCTTTATGGACAGAGTTGAATATCAGTGCTTGCTTTATTTTCAATAAATTAGAAAAGTTTAAATATCTAACATAATTAAGACGGCCTTCCGCAGCCGGTTTTTTTGTTTTCAAAAATTTCAAAATTTTTTTTGTGTTTTATAGAGACTTTTTCTTTCGTTTTTAGTCTTTCACTTCAGACTTCAGTAGAAAATGGGCACCAAAGTTTTACTCTAATTTCCGCTCTCACGGGAAAGCAATGATATTTACGAAAAAATGTTTCAAACTGTCTCAAAATGTTTATTTTTTCTTTAAATGTTTATTTTGACATATGTTGATTATTTACGATCTCAAAGTCAAAAGCGTACAAAACCGTATACAAATTTCAGCTCGATATATGCTTTGGTTCTGAGTTTTCGTATTAACGGACAGACAGAAGAATGGACAGATGGAAATGGACTAATTAGTTGTAATTTTATGAATATCTATACCAAAATTTTGTTAGTACTATCAACATTTCTTAGCATTACAAACTTGGGACTATATTTAATATACCTTGATGTATTTCATATATACGGGGTATAACAATAAATTAATAAATTAAAATTAGCAATAAATTTAGTTCAATTAATATTCACAATGCCATATTTTTACGATAAAAAGATTAAATTATTCGCTATTATTTAATTGTATAGATGACTTGCAACATATTATTATCCTATCAATAAATTATGAAATTAATTACTAATTATTAATAAATTTTATTTGCACATTGAAATTAAAGAATAATAGACAATTAATTGAATAATTTTTATTATTGTAATTTACCATAAATAATGAAGATAATAAATAATTTAATTAATTTTTCCAATTTTATTAATATCCTGATAAGAAATTATTATTTTCACCCTGAAAAATAAGATTAAATATTGAGATGTCTACAATACGTAAATAATATACAGCAAATATACCGGTTGTTCAAAAAATTCGAGACACTCTCTGAATTTTAGAAAAGAATAACTGAAAAAAATGCATTAAAAAAAAGTTGTACTATGCAGGTCACTTTTAGGTCGAATGGAATTTTTTTCATGGAATTCTTAAATGATTTAAGGCTTAAATGATTTAACTATAAAAAGTAAAGGAATAAATTTGCTGGCTGGTTTTCAAAACTTTGTAATCTTACAACTCTTGTCTTGGATTTTTTTCAGTCGTTATTTTTTTTAATTCAGGGGAGCCTCAAACTTTTTGAACATACTGTTGTAAGTATGCGTATGAGTCTATTGTCAAATTTCGCGCGGTTAATTTCGAACAAGTAAATCATTACCTCTTTTCGTTAAATAGAGAATTGGTGTTAAATTAACTAAATGACTCAGTTTTCAGAGAATTTGATCTCAATTTCTCTATCGAATACATTAGCTTTAATTTTTTCTTTACCATTTTGGATTTTCAGCCACATGATTTTTTGAAATAGTCTTTATACTTATCTTATAAAAATGACATAACCGGTTCTACAATAACAAAGTTGAACTTTTGATACTAATAAATTTATTATTTTTGCTACTCATTTTTTCATTCTCATAATAAAATAATGGATTTTATGAGGATCAATGTAAGGTTAATCAATAGATAAAAACATCCATTATTATACAATTTAAAATATTAATAAAAAAAGCACAATAATATTAATATTTTATTTATTGTAATATTTATAATAAAAAGTTTCAGGAAAGAATATAACCAATATCAAAATTATAGAAGTTGGTGCTAAAGCTCGATAACTGACTTTCATTTCAATGAGTGAAGAAAATTTAAAACCTCCTGTAATTAATCGTCGTCAAGCGTATAGTATAGATAAAATAAAATTTTATAAAATTAATAAAAAAAATACACGCAATAGTTCCAAAACAAATGTTCGATTCGAACAGTGACATGAAAAGTTCGATTGTTAAATGTATTTGGTTCTTTTTGTAATTCAATTCGATCTCGAATTTTTTGAATACTCTGTACCTATACATATTTTTCACTGCGCTTCCACCAAATTTTAATTTGGATCGTATTCCTTGCTAAAAGTTCTTTGTTGTTTTCAATGCTTTACGACTCAACAATGTTTTTAAAAAAATAACGAGAGGTATCGTGGAACACCCGGTAGGAACTATATCACTTTCGTTTCTTGGTACAATATAAATGTAGATTTTACTTTTTTTATTTACAAGATGAAAATTTAAGGTATTAATTTTAGGAGCTACTTTTAGCTACTTTTAGTTTTTGCTGTATGAATTAATTGTAACATTAGTTTAAAAAAGACATACTTCTGATTTAGTAGTCAACCCAATATGTGCGTACATTACGTTTGGTTTGATCAGGATATTTATTATGACAAAATATACAAATTTCATTTTACTTACTTGAAATTATCTCTGTTATCTTAAACTTCTGATAACTTTCACAACTCAATTTTTATAAATGATAAAATATAAAATTTTGTCAAAAATACAAATTGACAGTTATAATAATATTTTTGCATTTTTTCTAAATTAATGGCAAGCTGAATCGATTAAAAAAGTTTTAGTTTCCTAGGTAACCTAAATGAAAATAGGCGATTTTTGGTGTCGTTTTTTTGTTGCATTTTTCTTGGTTTTACCCCCCAACCAGCAAACAAATCAGAACGACAACGTGCGATACGAAGTTCCAAAAAGTTTAAAAATAATTTTAGAAAACAGTGGTTTGTTATAGCGCTTCCTTATTTTGAAATCGATTAAAAATTGCGTATACATATCCAAAGTACCAAATCAAATTCACAACATACGTTTGTATCGGTCTTTATCTATCATTTCATTTAAGATTTATAATTGAATTGACCACAGAAACAATAATCATATTTTTAATATGACATTAATTTTATTCAAATACTGTTTTGTTCTTCTTTGCAATCACATAAATCAAAATAGAATGAAAAAATATTTATACTTTTTTATGCTGAAGATATACATTATAATGTATAGTCTGCAATGTCCGGTGTCCGATATTTGCTATGTTCTTCGAAAAATAACTTTTTGCAAAATTTCCAAACTTCAAACAAAATATGAAGCTTTTTAGACTCACAAGAAAGTTTTTTACGTTTTAATTTTTTTGTTTTAAGTAAATATGCAGCATACGCTAAAATTAAAGTTCACTTAACAGTTTTCTGTTATAGCTCAACTCCAATTGGCCTGCAACAAAAAAATCAAAAACAAGATTGTTAAAACTTACGCCTCGTTAATATTGACTTTATTTAAATTTAAAATAATTAAAAAGATATTCCACTCAGCTTTTATTAAATATCAAGATAAGATTTTCCGCCCATAAATTTCTCTGTGATTTTCGACCAACAAAAAAATCACATTACGCATTTCCACAAGTATAGAGAAAAAAAACATTCAGAAAATACACAATTATTAATTAAGTTGAATCTACACCCGAACGAAAAAGGAAATGATGTAAGAATTATTTCTAGTATTTAATTTTTCCAAGAGGAAATCCATCGTTGAATTTTCAACTGGTTTGCTGTTTCATATATCAAGAGTTCTACTATTTGTGGCAGGCATTGTAGCATAATAACATTCTGATGGTTTTCTGGTATATTCTACAATCTACACCCCATATACTGTATTGTACTTTACACTTACGAAGATAGTGATTTATTATGGATTTGTAGGAAAAAATGAAGAACCTTTGAAGATGAAATAGGCTTATTTTCTGTGTTTTTCAAGCTGTGGCTGCTAAGCCCAGATGATTAATTCAACTTCTTATTCGTTGCTTTTATGTAGTTTTCCATATTTATCCAGAAACTTCGGTGTTTTTTGAAATTTACATTTGTAATTAAACTCACTTTTTTGAAGCCCCTTTAGTAGGTACACAGAAACTCCCAGTTTTAGCAATGGGCGATTGTCTTAATATTTTTTTATTGCTTCAAAAGACGTTTGTTGTCGAACCAAAACATTGTGTGAAATCAATTTTTGGATAACATCAATGACTACAAAATATGAAGGATTTAAATGTACCAATAGAAAGAAAGGAAAATAACACTTGGTAACGTCATTATCTGCAATTGCCATAGAGACTATATATCAAAAGTTGTTTTGCAAGACTAAGATTTGAGATCTTGTGATCTATTCCCGCACATTTTCAAATTTGAACGAAAGATACATTGAAATTGACACCAGGGCAACGGCATATTCAAAGCATAAAAATAAGGCGCCAAATAAAGTTAATGTTATGTTTAAAATAGTTTTATGTCGATTTGTTTAACCAAAGATGTACAATACTGCAACAAAAGTGTGTTTACTCATGCGTTAGTCGTTTTAGCCGATATATTGCGTTATAATTACGTTATAGCCAACGATGTAATTTGTTCGCCATTATAAATGAATTTTGACTGTAGTTGGAATTATACATATGATCACTATAGATAAAAAGATCCAAAATGTTGGATGGAGAATCAACAGTGACCTCAATTTCTTTCTATTAAATAGTAACATTACTAAGGGCCTTAATGTGTACTAAAGTTATGCTACGTACCCCTTGATAGTACGTAACACATTCATACATTATCGATTTATTTATTATTACAAATAGTATATTATTTTATTATAAATTTTACAATATTTTACGATTACAACTACTGAATCAAATAATAAGTTTTTTTTCTAAAATAATTTTTCTGAAGTATAAAATATAACAACCATTAAATAAATGTTTTATATGACAATCGATAGACAGATCTCATCAAATCAATACATTATATCCATCAAAATAATCATAATCATTTATTACTTTGATGTTGAACAGTTTTTGGCTGCTGTAGTAGAATATTGATAGTCAATCAGTCATATTCATATAATTTATGTTTATTATAAAATACAATCAACCATAATTATTTAATAAGGGTTTGCCATGAAAAATGGTAGAAATTTAAACTGAAATTATACAACCTTTGTATGAAATGTGATAGTTTGTTATTATTTAAAAAATGAATTTTATGTCGATGCGTGTCATTTATGGTGTCATTTATGGTGAATATTCCCTGTGAATCGCGTTTTAATTGATATTGGAAAAACCACCAGGCAACATTTCATTAAATTTTGGACAATATGATACTTACAGTTCGAGCTACTTATCGTGTTCTATACGAATTTCACGATCTGGCAAAATTTTTAATACGCCTCAACCTTCAGATTTGCCAATACTAAATGGAGTAATCATTTTGTTGACATTCAATTAAACATAGTTATTATTAACCGAAATCAGGCACAAATTTATAAATGAAATTTTTAGGCTTGGACTGGCTGTTTATTAGTGCTTTTGGTTTGTTTAGATTTTCATTGTCTAATATCAGCAATATGGCTCGATTTCTTTGCATTCGCGCCACTCATCGAAGCTACAGGTTACAGTTCGCTGGTATCATTAACTACACAAATTGCTATAAAATACTCTTTAAAAGAAATGCATACAAGTTGTTAATGTTTAAAGCTCTATCATTTAAACTGTAAAACCTTTTATTATTAATACAACATTCTGTATAAAAGTATTATTTTGATTATAATATTTTTATTATTTTAATAAATCTACTTTATTTATGGCCACCCATCTTATTAATTAGTTTTACTTTTAATTATTATGTTATTATTGTTAGATAAGATAATTATATTATTAGCTTTGTCGGCTTATAGCTTTTGTAAACTGATCAAATTACAGTTCTATTAATTAGCAATAATAATAAGTTAGTTTTTTTTAATATTTGCATGGTTAAAGATAAAATCTGGAAAAATATGATTAAAGATAAAAACACTATTAAACCTCGAATACACGCCCAAGAAATGTGTGTTTCTGATAGTCAATTCACGGATATGCTCGTTTAATTGAACGCCCCTGAATGCCCTTTCAGAATACACAATTGCTCCACTTAAATAATTAATATTAATTAATTATTCATAATTAAAAATTTGAATTCCCAATAATCTCCATTCATATTTACAATAATCGTTATAATAAAAATAAGAAAAATTGAAGATGGCGTTAGTGGGCTACGTGCTAGTTGTATAATATAAACATAGATGGCATAATTGAAGCTGAATGACGTTTGAATTCTGAATTTTGTAATTGTGAATAACTAAATGGCTATTAATTATAAGTGAATCAATTGAGTATTCGGAAAAACCGTTTCAGAAGCAATTTTTTTTTAAAAATAAATTGGTTATATTGTTTATGGGCAGTTTAGTAATAAATGGTTATATATCCTCTTGATACCAGTTTTTACTAGCCACAAATATATCTATTTAGCACTGCATTGTGGTGATCGCTGTAAAAACCTTATCGTCGAAGTCGCCATTGTTATAACTTTATTGTGTGCCATTAACTTTGTTGTGTGTCTCTTTATCCAAGTCTGCAATGTTTATATTGGAGGAAGCGAGACGGGTATACGACTGTTCTACCTATCCCAGTATCTCTAAAAGTAATGAGATAGGTAGAAAAAAAAAGTTGTCTCTCTGTCTTACTCGTATTTTTTGTTGTCACTGGTTAGGTTATCACTTTCTAACTCGTATGTTAATTACAGAAGTCTGAGGAACTTCTATTAGCCACGTTTGCCCATGGCTGCGTTATAAAGCGTTATATTTTGCAAATTATTACATATTACATGGTGTTATGTAAGGCATTACTAACCAGTATATAAATTTATCCTATACAAAAATAACAACCCTTATTCCACAGTAAATAATGAACAACATCTATAAAAACAATTGACCAACATTATTTAATGGTTTAAATACTTGTTGTAGGTACACATAATATTATTATAAACACAATTTATTGAATATGTATTACAATAAATTTAGTTAAAGTTTATTATTATTCATCTTGTGTGGTTAGTTTTTAAAACATTTTTTTATTACAATTTAAAAAAACAACTTATAACTTAGTAGTATTTAAAAATAAAAATAAAATAATTTATATAATATTTAAGTATCATATTAAGTATAAAATGTTACATTTTATATAATGGTAAATGTTTTAAATAGTGCAAGAGGATCAACCTTCTGAGGAAGAAGACAGCAAAATGTTATACGCATAATATCACAAATACCTGGGTCACTGAGCTTTTACTCGGAATTTACTCGGTATTTATCAGTTATCACTAATATAAGAACCATTTAAAATGTCTCTACACAAATAGCAATTGGAATGTCCCGGCAATGTACCTTATTTCGTCCCCAACAGATGCCAGGAAGAGTAACATTTTGCAGTCAATGCGAGTAAAAATGCGAACTAAAAATGTTAAGAAATGTCTAAATAGGATGAATTTCAATACTTTTAATATCGACATTTTTGAAAATTATGCATCAAACAGAAATTTATAGCAACTTATTTTTGTTTACAAAACCGATCGATGGGCAAAGTGAATTATATTCTGGGCATCAAGAATGAATAGCAGAAATTGTGGGAGACAACGTATGAGATGGTAGGATGAATTTAAAAAAAACGCTGGAAATACATGGTCGAGAATTCCTTTACTGACAAACAAATGTGGAGAAACGCATTAGACATTCTGACCTTATTGTGATTACATTCGCAAAATTGGTGTATTAGCATGCACAACTTCGCATTTCCCTACAATTATTCTTATTTCTTTACTTTTTCTTTTGTGAAATGAGAGACAATTGCCCATTTATTGGGATCAAGGCTTATTTTTCTTTTACAACTTGGTGTCGTGGAAAACTTTTTCTTTGCACAACTACTTATAGTGTCATCACGATAGGAATGTCTTCATAGAATTAATCATCAAACCTGCAAAGGATTCAGATTACATTTGGTTGAGCGCAGAGAAAGTGTTGTGAGCTCTTGTACTATAAACTATAGTCTATAAAGCTACTTTGTACACATTAGTTCCCACATTAATAATACCATCATCATAGATAAGTAAGTAGTATTAAGGTAGTTCCTCCGCGACCGTCCAGTCAAAAAGTTTTGGACTAATACTATCATTCAGTGCATTAACTGTGCTATGACTATTATACATATACCATATATTATTTTCACAAGACTGTAGTTCCTCACTAACAAATCTTCTATACGTATACACACACATACTATGATATATAACTTTACCATTAGTTATTATATCCTCTCCATAAAAAAATATCGCTAAAACGAGTTATTTATTTAAGTTTTTTATCGAAACTATATGGTAAATAATTTTTATTTTTATTTATATATTTTCTAAATATAGTATTCTACATTATATTAGTTTTTCATAGAGATGGTGGACGTCATTCATTGGTAAATAAATATAATATTTGTAAATTGGTGTATTTTTATACACTTCTCCCATGTACACGTACAAATTGCGTCACTTTTAATTGCTAATATCTCATGTATGGCATGGTAAATCATCTTCTAATTTTAACAGCAAGTGTATTATGAATTAAATATTTTATATTCTGAGTTTTGAGAAATTCTTGGAATATCACTTTCGTGTAGGTACTACCTTAATATTGTATTTATTAGTTTTTAATATACCAGGTACTCATAGATCAGTTTTTATTTTTACAAATACATAATTATTGACTTTTTTTTTTATAAATATGCATAAACAGGAATAATTAATTTTATTAGTGGAGACAGTAATATTCCTACTCATGTTTTACGATGCGGTTTTGGTTAAACGGCTTAAATGAATTGGATTGCATGAAGATGAAATGCTTGAAAAATTATTGTCTCGTATTTAATCGTTCAAAAAAGAAGTGTTTGGGCTACGGGTTCTTTCAAAATTTTGGATCAAACTCAAATATTTTTCGTATTACTTGTATCGAAACCCAGAAAAAACAACATTTCATTCGGCTTGTTTCGAATTTATTCATTTGATTTGTTTATTTCTAAAAATTAATAAACTTGCATATTTACAGGTAGAGTTTGATGGGTGACATCATGTTCTGACATTAGATTGGACCTAGTTCTACAAGTTGCTTTAATAGCCAATTTAGATTCTGAACGGTAAAAGAAAAACACTTTAAAACAAAAAAACATTATAACATTTTTTCCAAAAACCTTCGCTTTCGGAGAAAATTCGACTTTAAAGTGAGTCATTTTTGTATTAAACCGAAAGAAAATACGCTTAAAGTTTATCAATAGTTGTAGATCAAAATCATGGACACAGGCAAATATCCTCTATTACCCTTGCAAACCTTGAACTAAAGCATTTTTTCCAAGTAAACGTGTTTTATTTCGATTAAATGCAATAATAACATATTTTTAAGTCGCATTTTCTCCGAAAGCCGACGATTTTCGAGAAAATGGTTTAGATGAAACATGTTGGTTTTTTTATGGAGAACATTATCCTAATTTAAAGTTTTATTCTATCACTCTTACGGTTAGTTAGAATATATTTGGCTATTAAAGAAACGCGAAGAACTAGGTCAAACTGTTGTCAGAACGTGATGTCCACCATCAAACTCTTCAATTTTTGTTGACGTCATTAAAAAATGAGTGGCTCCTCTGGTGAGATATTCAGATGCACAGATTAAATGGCCCATCCCGTATATAAGTACGAATTTCGATATCAAAGAAATCGAAACCTTTAGCAAATATAAATAGCAGACGAAATTGAGGTACATTTATGTAAAATGGTCAAAATAAAGTTCGATAAGAAAGAACTGTGTGTCAGCAAGGCCTCGGTATATTTTCCGATAGGCTATAAACTTTACCAGGAGGTTTTCATATACTTTTTATTCTCAATTTAATATTTATGAATCAATAAAATTATTAGAACTTTTAAATTAAAACTTGTGTTTTCTAACTTTTGTTCCAGGAAAAGTTACGAATGAAAAAGCGAATGACTTGTTTACAGGTATACTAAATCTAACTTGGTTGTAAAAAAACACTGATTCTTAGTAATAAACCTAATCATTTATATGTACACTTTAGTTATACATATTCGCTAATGTAAATTTTTATATTATTTTCTTTTATATAACTCATACATATCATACTTACAGTATATAGCATGTACATATAATATAATATAATTTTAATAATATATTATTATAATATTAATTTAAATAACAAGCCAATGAACATACATGTTTTTTTTTATATAGTATATACTGAAGGTACTTGTTCTATCTGTAATATTATTAGAGCCAGTTACTACTCAAAAAGGTTTTTATAACACTATGTTGTAGACAGCAATCTTTTATGCAATGTAGAGAATTTATGTTCAATATAAAAATATTTTATATTGATGAAAATGTAAATGAAACAATGATTTTTGGGTCAAAATGGAAATGCTTCACTTTGGAGAGATTTATAAAAGACTTTAACACATTGCACAATATATTCTTGTTTGCAAATTACTGTAGGAAGTGAAGCGTTTGAACAAGAAATCGACTCCTCGTTTGTTGATTTTTATTGGAGCAGGTGGAAAATGTTTGTTTGAGTGTACTCAACGAAGTTATATAAATGCATGCTTGTGCTTTGTCAAGCTACGCCCATGCGGTGGGACAAAATTATGTACCCTACTTCCGGACACCACATTCTCTTGATTTAACATTTAAAAAAAACTATTGGACTTTATATTTGGGACCATCTTCAGCATTTTTTTTGTTGCTGATATTTTTTATCTAACGCCTCACCGTTTTCGAGATATAAGCATTTGAAAAACTTATATACGGATTTTTGCCGACAACTCGTTTTTGCCGAAAATAAAGATTATTTTCTGATTTTAGTCGAAAATTTCATTTGAAAGCTATAAGAATTCAATTTTGGACAGTTTTAAGTATTTTTCAACACGTGGCAATTTTTACTGAAACACACTGTTTTCAATATATCAGAGTTTGAACAAAAAATAGGGTTTTTTGCCGAAAATCTGTTATTGACGAAAATAAAGACTTTGTGGTTGTGGCCAGAAATTTGATTTGAAAACCATATGATATTATATAATGGACTATTCTAAATACTTTTTAACTCTTTACCCTTTTAATCTTACCTCACCGTTTTCGATATAAATATAATTGTTTGCATGAAGGGATTAATTAGAAATTGATTCAACAGGTCAAAAACATAGGAAATGTTTTGAACATTTAATTATTCTCTTCGTGTCTTTGCTAACAACTGAAGTAATTACACGTTATGAAAAGGTCCATCTGTGACGTTTAGTTAATCTTTAATATAAATTATTTATCTCTTTGCATGTGTAAACCGACGGTTTTATTATAATCAATCTACTTTATTGAATCAACAAATGGTTACTCATATTTAATATTAAACTATTGAAAAATACCACGATTAATTAAAAAAGTTAGTCCAATTAATGTAAATAAGATTTTAAGTACAATAGAGTCTCGATAATTGGAATACTTGTCATCTCTTTAACCTTTCTCTTTCATCTGGCTTATCGATATATATACTAGGTTCTGATAAAATTGAAGAATTTCAACGCTTAATAAAAATTTGGTGAGACCGATTATATTTGAGCATTTTTAAATATATAATATTTTGTAACGCATGAAAAAATTCGTGCTTAAAAATCATTAATAAAAATTTCAATTATTAAAAAATATATATCCTTCCTCTTAATTCATTATTTATTCGAATTTATTGTAAATTATATGGTATTTTTTTTATAAATATTGCAAATTTATGCAAGTTAATTATCATTTTGCCAAAATTATATTATAATCGTTTAGGAAGATAACCTCCTTGTATTATGTGAAATATAAATTATTTTATGTAATAAAATTACCAGAATATGAAGTTTGTTATATCTACCTACGTGGGTAATATAGTTTATAATTAAATTTAAAACTGGTATTTTTTTTGTTTAAATATTAGTATCATTATTATTGAAAGCAGTTTTAAAGTACAGTATTATTTAATTCGGTTATTTCGTCATCATAAATTGTTTGTTCCTAGAAAACGAACTTACTAAATTAATTTTTGGCTAAGCCTAAGCGATAGCTAGCGAGATTCAAGAGTAGGCAATGCCAACCTTTCCCACTTTTTTACTCAAAAGTATAAAAAAATATATATCACAGGAAACAACGAAATATCCGGAAGAAGCGAAGCTTTTTAATGCATTTTATCGATCGCAAGTATCGATTTTTCGAAGCTGTGAAAAACGCAAGTTATTAAAAAGCAAGTATATTTAAATGAGAATGTTATATTATTTTAACTTATAATTGATTCAATTCGATTTTTTATATTCCAAAATCGCATTTCAATTTTAAGAGTCAATGTTTAGAATTAGTTGTTCCGCGACTTCAATATTTTCCGAAATTTATAAAACTTGAAAAATAAGTAATTCAATTCACAATACACACCATATTCATATTTGAAGGCGATTTACCTCATTGTGTATCAGATAATTGCGACTAAACTTGAGATATTTTACAGGCACTTACATCTCGGGAGAAGCGTGTGTAAATATAAGTTATTAAAGCTGCATTGACAATAAAATTATTGTTCTTCGAAATATTTCCAGGATCGATACAAAACAAACGCTTCTCGTATATAATCATAGACAATATTAACTCTTAACAAAATTCTAGAAAACAGATTTAAATAATAATCAGTTTCTTGAGTAATTTTGATCCAAAAAACACAAAACATCAAAAGATAAAGGATTGGCTTGTTATATTTCGTTTCAGATCAGAGTAAGCTTAAAATATAGAGTAAATATTCCTGATTAAAACTGCGGAAGTGATTCTGAAAACTATGATTGTGCAATCTTGAACATATTTGAAACACTTTTTGCATGTACATACCACCAAAGTAGACCGCGCGCCCATAATGAAGCGAAACTTCTATGATTTCAATTTACTATTGAAAATTGGTAAAATGTAAGCTTTTTAATAAAGACAAATGAGTCTCGAGCATTGAATGTGTGTAAATTAGCCTTTTCTACTTTTTTGAATGATTTTTTTTGCATGGTGTTTATGTTAAAAAAAATGCTATTGATAACACAAATAAAAATAGCGTACAATTTCATTTTTGGAAACGATTTTTCAATTCTTTCGACGTTTGTCAACTTCCAACCACTTGTTTGTACGTATTAAATTGTCAATTAATATAATTCATTATAAACAGTAGGTAAATAAAAACATTCTGGAATATGAAAGACGAAAATCTTTCTAACGGCAGATAAAAAGAATCAAACATTTTTACTTCATTATGCGGACTCGCGGCCAATGAAGACTAAAAATAATAGGTATAATGGTCATTTTAATATTTTAATATTAAAAATATACTCGTATTGAGAATATAATTTTATACTTTATAGTTTATAATCTTTATTTTTCATCAGCAATTATATCCGTATGTTTTATAAAACAAAAAAAATATATAATACCTACTGTAATAAAAAGCCTTTTAGCATGATTAATTTACGCTACACGGCTACATATATATACAACGTGTGGCAGAGAATTATGCAATTTTGAAAATGCTGTAAGAAAAAACCCATCAACTTTCCCTACCTATCATTTGTAACATCTTAAACTACATAAAAAAGCATTACAGAAAATAAAGTACTTGAACTAATTGTATTGTGCTTTTAAGCGATTTTTTAGTCAGTTAATTAATTACTAACAAGGTTGTTATTGCTCACAAAGAAATTATGGATTAGAGTCGGTACTTTAAAACTATTTACTAACATAACACTTTCCCACTCCCTTGGATAGACAATTTCGAAAACTACTGAATGGATTTCAATGGTTCAGTGAATTGGGCGGATAACTGCTAGTATCTTTATAAATTACAGGTTATGTTATGTAGTTTATGCGTACAGGAGTAAAAAACATCCAGATTTCCAGAAATTTACTCTCACAAACTTTCATAATTATAATATATAGAAGATAAAAAATATATTTTAATTTCTAGCAAGCTTTAATTTCACTAGGAAAGATTGCCCATCTACTTCATTTTTGCTGATGAAGTCCACCGCAGTATTTCCAGTAGGATTTGAATTATAATTGCCCTTCAAGTACTTACACATTGTTTTGATAAACTGCTTTCACAACGTAACCTTACTTTCACTTGCTAGGGACACCACCGCTTCGTTGTGAATAAATGAATATAGTAGGAAAAACGTAATAGACGAAAAGATAATATGGCCTTCTGATTTTCAATACAATAGAGAGTATCGATGACTTTTTTTTTTCCTTTGATAAAAGTTCAAACAGCAGAGAAAAATTATATTTCCGAATAACTATAAAAGCAATTAATAAAGAGACATCAAAGATTTGTTTGTATCTCTTTCTAACAAAACAGAATTTAGCATGGAATTCTTATGGCAAACATAGTATATGATGTCAATTACCATGTCCGATCTCTCTTTTTAATATCTGTCAAATTAGTAGTTTATAATTTTAATTTCACTTTTTGTTATCCCTTTTACGGTATTTTCATATTTTGTTAAGGAATTTGACAAAAAAATTTTACAACGATTTTAAAATCGCACACTCCTCTACCCTACCCAATATACTCACAGATATAGATATACTTATAATTAGTCGTTTTTAATATATTTTTAATTTAAGGAATTTCAATTAAATTTACATCAATAATATAAATGTTCATTTATAATTGATTAAATAATAAAATTTACTTTTAACAGACACCGCACAAAAAAGTAAGCTCTTGCGTTTTTTTTTTTGCTTCATATTCATGCGATTTTGCTACTGTAATTAATTCAAACGCATATTATTAACGTTTGAGAACCGTTCAAGTAAATATTTTTAAGATAATAAAACTATAGACAGTCGTGTTTGCGTATGTAATATTTATCTCTGACATTTATCAACTTAATTAATCCTGCCTTCATGAAAAACGATTTAAAATCGAATTAACTCATTAGGAGAAGAGGAAACACAATGATGGTAGCACCGGTTATATTGAATGGCTTAAGAAAATGTTAATAAGGGTAGCATCATGGTTCTGATTTAGACTCGTCATATTTATATACCCTGAATTCCTAAACCTAAAGAAATACAATTCTTGTTTAAAAATTGAATTTTGGCGTAAGTAACTTCACTTTTTATTAGATACCATTGTGCAATAAATGAATAGCCATCGGGAGCAAACGGTTGTTAGCCTAATGCTTTTCTAGCAAAAACACTAGGTTCAGCAGATCGATTCATTTTGAAGCGGGGCGATACAAATTTCCAAACATTTTTAAATATTGATCAGTGCCAATAGTTAGTTTAGTTTTTTGCAATATCTTTGTTTTAACAGTATAGTTTTTTGCAACGTTTTAACAGTTGTGGTAAAATGATTCGCGACTCTATCAGCATTTGCATAGTTTATTTTTATTAAAATATTTTGCTGTTTCTTCTTTACTCCTAAAAATGCTAATAAATATATATGAATTATATTAGCAGACTTCAAACGAATTAGTCAGATATACCGCTCACTTGAAACAGGTGTAAAATATGACTGTATAAAATCAATTTTCAATCGGTAAACAATATAATTAAAAAATATATATACTTACAAAAATAATAATTTGAGCATGCTATTAAAATTTATTTTTCAATTAGTGTGTATACAGCTAGCCCACTCAAAAGTCTATTGGCTGGTTAATATTGTAGTCCAGGAGCTTAGGAACCAGTAGATATTACCATTCAAAACATGAAAAAGAGATGTCATTAAGAGAGGAAACATTAAGGTATTATTTATTATTATTCAGGTATTGAGAATAGGTCTTTAGTAGAGCTATATGCGAGCGTAGCGAACTCCACTGCCGAAGGCTACAACCAGGTTGAAGGCCAGGCCAAAGGCTAGTTATTCCAAAGTTTTAAGTTTTCACTTCCGTCGACAGTCCCCATTGGCTGACTATCTTGTTTTTATTGCATTTTTGGATATGATGAGTGAACTTTCAAAACTATTAATCTTTATGAATTGTTATTGCTTCCTTCGGTTTAAATAAAGAATTCTGTATATTAGTCAAAATATTCCCAGAGGATTATGCTTGGAAGAAAGAGCAAGATAGTTTTTTTCTCAAATATCTCGAAGACTAGACAGTTTTTTTTTCGATGTGGCTATCGGTCAACTTGAAAAGGGGAAATATAAAAAAATGTATTTCTTTAGTTTCCTTTTAAAAAAATTAAGCTATTCAATCATTTTAATTTGGTAAAGCTAAGAACTTTAAAAAGTAATTATTTTATAAAGACCCGCATAATTTCACTCTCACATTGTACTTATAACGAACAGGTCGTCATCAACAACTTGGTTGCCGTTTTATGTTGCTGAAAGAAAGACAAACTGGGAAATTCGAAGTGCAAGAATGTTAGCGCTTCGAGTTTGGACTATTTGATATTAGATAAAACATACAGTGGCCCACCAATGAATTATATTTGTTTTTTTAAAAAAGGTTTTTATGTTAATTCTTTAAAGGTGTCTTAATTGTAAAAATAAATATCACAATATTATTAATGTTTTATTACTTAAAAAAATGTCGTCGTCCCTTTTGGAATACCCACATACAATACATAACAAAAAAAAAGCAAAAAACAAACGGTTGTACAATACAAACATTGTAAAAAAATATAAAATTTGTCAACTGTTGTTCATCATATAATCAAATATTAACAAATTGAAATTTTATTAAAACAATTTAATATTTATAATGTCTGTATTTGTTATTTAAAGTAAATTTTATGTAATTAAATAATTATTTATGAAAAATAATTATTTATTTTTATGAAATTATTCACTTGATTTCACTTTGTAGGTAGATTCTATTTTGTAAGTATAATAAATTTTTAAATATTAGGTACACGTAGGCCAGAAAGTAAGTATTCATATAGAGATGAAATTATGATGGTATAGCCTAACGTATTCACCATTTACCCGATTGCGTTGCGTTGTTTATTTCAAATTATGTTAGCGTTTTGAAGGAAGTTTCTTTAGAGAGAATTCAAGATAAAAATTTTGAGTCAGCAGGAAAATTTATGGCCATATCTAGGGAAAGGCGTTTTAAATTAGCTGCCCACTGCTCCTAGATCTAGCTGTGCTGTTGATTTAGTTCGCTAAATAAATGTTTATGCTAAAATACTGAGTTTATGAAATTCTTAGATCAAAAATGTGTGATTTGCCCTCCTCTAGACCAAAGCTCCCTGCTTTGTCTCCTTTCTCCCTCAAGGCCCGAGTAGAGTTGGCTACGTCCAAGGGAATAAAAACCCAATAATAAAGAAAATTATTGATGCAAATATCGTAATAAAATACTCATAAAAATAAAGTCATTTAGTAGTGTATTACAAAAGTTATTAGCACAGTTTTAATGAATGCAGGTTGCAAAAATAAAATTGTATGCAAAGCAATCAATTTGAAACATAAAATCCAAATTTTTATTTCCAATGTTTATATTTTTTAAATACATAAAATAAATGCTACCAAATTGAATAAAAAGTAAATACAGCCTACATCCCTGCATGTCTTATTCACAAACAAAAAGAAATAAAAATAATCTAAATGCCATATTTACATAGCAATTACTTACTTAAATCCAGAAGATAAATAAATATTTTAAGGGCATTTAAAGCTTCCTTAAAAATATTTATAAATAAATATTTATTTCCTTTAAAAAAATAAAATCTCCCAAAAGACTTTAAAGTTTAACTAATAATAAACAACATGTTACGTAATAAAATGAGAAAAAAAAAAGAAGAATTTAAGGGTTTTTAGTTGGGGGTCCTAATAAAATTAGGATATATGTGTTAAATTTTTACCATGTGTGTTTGATTTTTTTTTTGAATAAAGAACGAAATTTTAATAGATTAGTTTGTTGTGACTTCCAATATACTGCCTAAGTAAAATAGCAAAATCAACCTTCGGAAAAAAAAACATTTCTCATCGGAAAAATATAATAAAAGTCGAAGTACCTTACTTTCAAATGTTTATTCCGATATTATCTATTACAAATAAATAGGTCTTCAAATAAACAAATACGAGAAGCAGAGAAGCCATCTGTTAAATGACGGCTTAAAAGTTTGGCTAGAATGAAGGAAGGCAACTTTTGTTACTCTATAAATCAGAATGCTGAATATATCTGTTTAAGCTTGTTTCAAACGTGAAATGTTAGTTTGAAACATTCCATTTCGATTTAAATCGTTTAATTAACGCTCAGTAACTCTGAATGCTCAAATTATTCATTCGTTTTACAGAAATTACAATTCTATAATAATTGTGCATAGACTTTTACGGGAGAGTATGGGAAACAGCCACGTCAATATAAACGAACAATCCACCTAATTATACCTGAAATAACCCCCTAAACTAGCGAAAAGTTATAGAAAATTAACTCGAACGAATGAACTAAAACAAGTCCAGGGGTGGCTGACATCATTTTTCGTAATAAATTTGAATTTTTGTCCCAATTTCCTAGATCAATCAATTTAGCAACGAGTAAGATTCGCTAATTCAACTCATGATGACTACTAGGTAGTCGAAATACGTATTTATATAATACAAAAAATTTATCTAGGAAATTGGGGCAAAATCTAAATTTATTTCGAAATATCCTTGAGTTCTCATGACATCATTTTTCATATTAAATGGAATACATTATATACGATTAATAAAAATGTAACTGAGATAATATTACACTTTGTTTATTTTTCTTTTAATTAAATTTAGGAAAGTCAATTTGGAGTCACCTTTTAGTTATGGAAATCTGTAGCTGTTATACTGTATCGGAAGTATTATAAACAATTCACTTACATCAAATATTAGATAATATTTTTCTATGGAATAAAAAGGACATAGAAAAAAATCTATCCATATTGATAATAAAATGTACCTAATTCCTGTTTTAAAATAAATATACATGCATATATACCTACTTTATGATGTGACAATTAGCTACTCAAGAATGTTAATTGCCTTTGTAGCAGTGATTGTATGCCGCTCAGCTTAGTTTAGTTTACTGAGCTGAGTGAGTGTATACACTATACAGTATACACTGACAGTGTTGATGAATAAACTAGCTAAGCTAACCATTATTATTACTATGATATTAACCGACACAAAGAATCATCATCAAACATCTAAAGAAGATGCCTGCTAAAGAAGATCTTTAGATAATATATGTATGTACGGATCATTTCTTGTCCATCATAAGTCAAATTAGAAGGACAATGGACAGAATGATTTTAGAATATAAACCATGAAATGAAAAAGTTATTTAAAACTTTAATTAAACTCTCAATTATTTAACAATTACAGTCAATGGAATCTATGACCAAGCTTCGATTTTAATCTACAAAATCCTCATCCACAACCTTGCGGATCAATGACCACCACACTCTCGTCTAACGCATTGCCATGGCTGACGTTAAATTGGCAACCTGGATGCCTCGTGCAATCTTTGACTCGGTTACAAAAACCCGCTTTTTTTAGCGAAGTTGGGCAAGATGAGGCGAGAACAGGCAAGCACTAAAAGTTTTACCTCCACATTCTCGTTCCCCACCCGTTTGTTTTCGAGAGGTTTTTACAATTGATGCGAATAACGTCCACAACTCGATCCATTTTTGGGCAAGGTAGAGCCTAAATTGCCGAGCGGTCTAAGGCGTTTGCCTTAACTGTGAAAACTTATAATTAATAGGAGTGCAGAATTGATCACATTGTCGTCGCTTGGATAAGAACGAAGTAACCGACTCCACCCACATCAAAATGTAATTGTAAATATGTTTGTAATTAAATAAATAAAGATAACCAAATAATCTGTGGCTGGGCTCTGTTATAGGCGTATATGTCAGAGAAACGGCGGTTAAACCCCATTATTATTATTATTTTTGGACGAGGGACTTGTTTTCTGGGAGAATTTTAAATATTTCGTAAATTCTGACCTGAATTATTTCCTTGCACTTCCACCATAAAAATGTATAAATTTTGAAAAGAAGATACAGAGAAATTTCTTTTCATCTATTTGTTGGAGGGCAAATGGAGGTAAATTTTTTGATAGAAAAAAGCCTGAAATACAATTTTAGAAAATTGTATTTAAATTTTTAATGTATATGTCTGTTTTATTTAAACGAAAATCCTTGAAAATTTCCATACCTAGAAGATCAGAAAAACTCGATTTTATATATTTTTGACGAAGCTAAAATCCTAAATTTGGTTTAATTTTAATTTCATTATGGCTCGAAGGTCCAGTATAGTTTTCGATTTTATTTAAAAATGAGTATTTGATGTGGATATATTTAGTAAAACCTGTCAATCCTAAAAATTTTAAATTTTTGGAATATAAAGATACGTTTTATCTCCAAACAAAAGAATATAGGTAACATTAATCATCACCTCTTTTCAAAATTCAATATATTTTGTATAGATACAAAAAAATTCATGTGAACGTGGGTGGTTTTTAAAACGATTATAATTAAGTGTAAAATAAAAATTATATTTTGATGAATTTTTGTAAGTAAAAACAACGCTGAATTTTCAACGCTAAATTCCTGTCTGCGACGCCTTTTCTGATATTACATCCTTTTTATAATGATTAAGACGATGATACATTTAAAAACAAAACCTGTGTGTACGAAGGGTTCTACCTCCAATATATTGAAGTGCATGAGAGTGCACTATTTCAAGTACGAGCGATATACTTGTTTGTGTATGTCAGTGTATATTAGTCCTATGAGTATACTATCCAACAAGCGCAATTTACGGAATGGTAGGCATGGCGTTGATTTTCGAGAATTTTATGAGGTACACTTCTAACTCTTTGGGTATGCTTTTAGTCAATCATACCCAAAAGTGTCATTGTATACAAAGACACTATTCTTCGAGTTTATTTTTTTGAAATTAAGATTATAACGAAACAGGAACAATATACAAGGAAATTTGAACTCAAATATATATAGACATCGTGTACTATTATAAATTTTGGCAACTCAAATAGTCTTAAGAAAAAACTCTTCAGAGAAGCATATTTATAAAGTGTGGAGTTTAAAATTTTTTTAATTTCACGACTAATATTAAGTTGTTTGACACTTGACTTAAGATGTTTATCGAGGTTAGATCCTTCGTTTCGTAATAGAAAAAAAAAACATTGCTCTGTTATTATCACATGCTTTTACAGGTATGTTTTTTGGTATAATTTTTTTCTTATTTTATTGAAATTAGGTCGGAGTGTAGTACGCCAGACACCTTAGAACAACTGGCTTAAGGACGTTCATGCGTCAACAATATTAGTAGAGAAATAAAAAACAATATGATAATGCGATAATTTAAATGATTTAAGACAGGAAAAATAACCTGTTATCAAATTAATTTAAATTTTTTTAAAGTTTAAAAAATGACTAAAAGTAAGTTTTAACATGGGACTAAATGAAAAATATAAATCGATATTTTTCAAAAATTATGTCGATAACCATACTTGAAACTTTTACCAGTTAATAATTATTTAAACTTTTTATAGAATTTCAAAAAAATTTTCTATTTTCTATTAATTTAAAATTCTTTAAAATTTACATACTGTTTCCCTATGAACGCACATAGCAAAACAGGTTGACGCATGAACGTCCTTAAAAGCGTTTTACTTAGCATTTATGAAAAATCCTACGAAAATTGATACTAATTAAAACATACATAATATTTTAAGTGGTGGGAATTTCAATATGATTCAGTTTCAAACCGTACTTCATCGCTGCCTCAGTTCATTTAAAAAAATCCGAGTTAAATCGTCTTAAAATAAATTTTCAAAAATTTGACCAGCCTTCAAGAACTTGGCTTCTTTATATTATTCATTTATATTAGTATGGGATTATATTTACACTTACATGATATAAAATATATATTAAAAACATATATGTATTGTATATATTCTGTATTATAGATACCTATAATACCATAATATACAAATATTAAATAAAAAAAAGCGGCATACTACTAGCTAGGGCTAATAAGTTACAATAAACTGGTCAAAAAGCCATAAATTGTCGGCACCTTTGAAGATTATACCCTGCTATTAGTAACACACTTTTGATGTGCCCAACGGGCTTTAATAGCTTGATCAGTAACGACCACATCGTGTAACATCGTCAATTTACGATTTTTATAGTATTATTTATATTACATGTGTTGTGTAATTTATTTATGAAGACCCAGTCATTATTTGAGCCTTCAGTAAGTAATTTCATGGCCATCTTAAGTTTTAACAGAATTTTAGAACAGAAACGATTATTCAGATTTATCAGAAAATACACGACGAACTAAAAACTGCTTTGAAACTCTTGAAAATCGATACGATCATATCTTGAAATCAAATTGAAATTCAAAGGTCTTGCAAGTTTTACATTTCTCAAAAAAATAATTTCATATGTCAAAGGGGGCACACCGCGCTATGATCTACTCAACCGTTCAATCGTAGAAACAAGACTTTTCAGTTGGTTCTAGAGAAACATTCTCATCCTTTAAGAGACATCTACTTACTAATGTAATATATCGAATTTCATCAAAAGAAAAGTCTTTGTGATTTTTTTGAACAATATTATTCGAAAGTTATCTTCACTACCGAAAATCTGCGAAAACTGTTTGAACTTGTGAACACTATAGAAATGCTCAGTTCAATTTCAAAAATTTTCATACACAGATCGAGTGATGAAAATTATATGAGCGTATCAACCAAGCAATAGTTACCAGGGAAAACATTGAAAAGAAAAATACTACAAGCTATGGAATTTAAAATAACTTGAATATATTACTATGACAATCCTACAGATAAAACAATTAGTAATCACTCTAATCGATTAATCTATTTAACGGTTTCGGGCTTCATAATAGAATTACACTTGTATTTTGTTATACTAAAACGACTACACACATAATATATTTTTCATTGATCAGTAATGACGTTGCAATATTTGTGTGGGCTGGTTTTATTATTATTATTAGTTTTTTTTTCTTTACTGATTTTTTTTTTTAATATTATTATTTCACTTCTAATTACTGTACAAATGCCGACATTATATATTACTTTTAAATGTAGTATGTATAGTTTTATATGAAGTAATTCACACCTACATTTCTGAAATACATATCCAATTTTTTTAGTTCTTTATTTGATTTTATTAAAAATTTCGTTATTCAGTAGCTGCGTAAACTGAGTAAATTCTCTCCTAAAAACTGTTTATACCATTATCAAGGGGCTGAGAGAATGAAATTTTTTTGTTAGTTACATAATAAACGTTCAAAATAATTTTGAACTTTTCATCTACCTCTAAAACAAGATATAAAAAAATTTGTTTATGCAACAAGGCAGCATTATTATAATGTTTACTACTCTGAGCGTCTAGCAACAGCTTCTACTGGCGTTGATGATGACACGAGGTCAGTGAGACTTCTTTTTACCTTTTATACTTCGCTAACCTCTATTTATAGCCCATAAAAAATATACAGAGTCCTTTTTTTAAGTTGACATATGGTTGAAACTTGATAAATAAATTTAATCCAGAAAATTGTTAAAAACGAAAAATGTTAGTTTCAAAGCCACACATCTAAAACCAACATCAAATTCGATCAAAATTTTCAGGTTCATTTAAAACCTTACTCTGATTCATAACTGACAAACATCAGACGATCGCTTTAAATTAGAAAGTTGTTCTTTATAAATACGCAAACATTTTTTTTGTAAGCCGAATAGTATAGACAGTAAATGATAGCAAAAATCTAGCTTTTGTGCTTTTGTTAATTCAATTTCGACAAAAAACAAACCATTTTTATGGAATTTATTGGGAAATTTTTTTCGAAGAGTGCCTAGGTATCGCAGAAACAATTATACGAAATAACAATTTTGATACGAAAAAACTGTTTTGGGTAAAACTTTTCACTTTGCTTTTGCCTAAACTGTACGGTTTGTGGAAAAATGTATCGAACAGAAAATGTTTCTTTTTTAATTGAAAAACAACTGTTTAATTTAAAGTGTTCATCTATCGATTACCAGCTGTACAGTAGAGTGAGCTTGAAAAACTAGGGCAAGTTAAATGTCTGAGTAAGATGTACGCCTATACACCAAACATTTTTCACTTCAAGCATTTTTATCTATAAAAGTTATTTTTCGAGTTTTAAGCATATGTCAATTTAAAAAGCTCCTTTTCAACAAATAGTAAGAAGAATCAAAATGTTTAATGTTTCAAGAAAAAAATTTTTAGTTTATTTGAAAACAAAACCATATTGACAACCATTCTTTAGCCTTCCTGCATTTCAATAAATTCCCTTCTGTTCAGTGCAAAAGCTGACCAACAAATGGACCTACAATGCAGCTCATTTCAAAAATTTCCACTATTTATAATAAAACAATAGCTCATTTTCCTTGAAGAAGAAATCCGCCAAAAAAAAAAAGAATTTCATCTCATTATTTCTGATTGAAGCTCTGAGATCTTTCTGTTTTATTTGATTTTATATTAAGTGCATTTTTTATTGGAGTTGATGATTATACATTAAGATAATATGGATGAAAAGAAAGAATGTCCTGTTTATTAGTTATAATCAGTGATTTCATAGAGGAAACTTAGGGCGGTTGGTCTGTTATTATGAAGGATGCATTTCAAGTTGGCGCCACATTTAAAAACTTCAACACGTGCATTATTATTTTTTTGACAAAATATGTTATATAGTTAATTAGAAATGACTAATTAGTATTTCTGAGTTTGTTAAGTGCCGCAAAAATTTCACATGAGGTGAAGTCTTTCGTTATAACAGAAGCTGTTAATGAAGGATGTCTTTTATTTTAACTAGTGACCCGGTCCAGCTTTGATACAAGGTGCATAGATGACCCTTGAAGATCTGTATTTATTCTTGATTGGCAAAAATTGATGAAAATAGCTGTTACGGTGGAAATTTTTTTATTTATTTGGTAATTTGAAAATATAGACCAGAAAAATTAGACCGAAAATTGTATAGACCCGGTTGTAATTACGACTTCGTTAGGTGGAGTTTGTTAACTATAGAGGAGTTGGTTGAATTCTGAAGTTTTTAGACCTTGCGTTCAAAAATGGGATGATATTTTTTCGATCTTAGACAGTTTAAGGTATCGTTGTATTCGTCTTAAGAACCCAAGTGCTCTTATAGATAGGAGTTTTAAAAAAAAGGATAAAATTACGGATTTTCTAAGAAAAATAGTAATACGTTATTTAAAAAAATTGGACAAACTTATCGAGTAGGATATCAAAATAAAGGAAATTAAAAGGATTGCAAAAGTATATATAAGTTTTATGTTTAAATTAAATTAGGATTAATAAATTGGTTTAAAAAGCTTTTTTTTAAAAAGGTTTTTTTAGTACCGGGATACTTAAAAGTCTAAAATAAAATAAATAATTGAAAAAATTCAAACCCGACGATGGTAATTGAAAGAAAGAAACAAGTCCGGTATTGTAAATAGCGACTTTAATCAGTCGCAGTGCAATAAAATATAAATCGGCTCAAATCTTCCCAATTATGAGCCCTGACTCTTAAATCGCTATGTAAACCACTGAACTTGTTTATTTCTTCTTAAATATTATTTAAGGCAGTCGGGTATTTATTTTTTAAAATTATTTATTAACTTCCCAGTTTATCGAGTAGGATATCAAAATAAAGGAAATTAAAAGCTTTTTTTTAAAATGGTTTTTTTAGTACCGGGGTACATAAAAGTCTAAAATAAAATAAATAATTGAAAAAATTCAAACCCGGCAATGGTAATTGAAAGAAAGAAACAAGTCCGGTATTGTAAATAGCGACTGTAATCAGTCAGAGTCCATTAAAATATAGAACGGCTCAAATCTTCCCAATTATGAGCCCCGACTCTTAAATCGCTATGTAAACACTGGACTAGTTTATTTCTTCTTAAATATTATTTAAGGCAGTCGGGTATTTATTTTTTTAAATTATTTATTAACTTCCCAGTAAAGGAAGTTATTGTAAAGGACCCGATTTTCGAAATCGAAATTTTCAACATATCTTTACTTCTCATGGTTAGGACAAGACTTTAACACCAATTTTGAGAAGAAGTTTGTTGGTGTGTGTGTAAAAAACGTATTAACAGAAATATAATTCGAAAAGAATTTCATAATATTCGGTCGAGTTTTTATTTTTTAGTTTTTTTTACTATTTATACTCTTGGTAAGTTATTCGTGTGGATCTCAAGGGTCGCACCAGACCCTACCCACGGCTTATTTTATTTTTAATTTTACCTAACAATATCAAGCCAACCAACTAATCTATCTGGATCATTTAATCAAATTGCCTGTAGCACTCTTCTCAATCATTTAAAACTCTCCGTGCAATAATATTTCCATATTATTTATATATCAACACAAATATGTCTTTCATCAAATTTGACATTTTAAATAATAATAATAATAATATTATAAATAAATTATTTGATAAAAAATACTTGTGTTGTCTATATAAAACCACAATCATACCTATATATTATTTATTATTGTAGTAATAATTTTATAATAAATAAAATATAGTTTTAATAATTTTATATTTTTACACAACATTTAATTAATTTCATGTAATTAGTAAGAAGTATGAATTGAAGTAACTATTACAGATTAGATATTTATATTTTATAATATTTAATATTATACTATGGGTAAACTATTGTATCTTGGAACATAATTTATATTTGAATGATTTTTATAGCTATATTTTTTAGTAAAAATCCATCAATTAATTGAAGTAATTTTTCTAAAAATATATAAAAAATAGTTTAATGCAATAACATAACTAAAAAAAGTAAGTTGAATTCTTACAAGTAAAATTGTAAAATCACTTAAGGTGGTTGTAAACCTACAGTATTGTAAAAAAGTTTTGTTAATTGGACGGTACACACATATAAAGCAAATACATGCTTTGTAGTCAAATAATGTGTTATTTTTAGCTTTAAAATACCATGCAACTACAAAAATATATAATATATTGTGTGTCAGTGCTGCTTATAAATTTGATAATATAGATATCGCTTTCCAATCATCAATACTCTAACTATAAGCGTCTCTGTTCATCAAATGATGGATCGTCGATGAACTCATAATTAAATTAATATTTTGTTTTTATATCATCGAGAACTTAATTTTTTTTATGGGATTATTTATTATAAAATCGAAGATTGTCTAAATTTTAAAGATATATATTCTGCTTCTGGTAAGTAAATTTGTTTTTTCAAATTTATTAATATATGTCAAGAAACTTCGGGGTGATCTCATGTACATTGTCATCAAGACACAACAATTTACCCTATATTAAATATTATATTATAGCTAAGCTATATGCTGCATGCCTTAGCTAAGTTGATTATTACAACATAATAATAAAGTAATTAAATTGTAAACAAATATTATTATTTATATTTGAAACAGTTCATTGACTTTTATCATACTTATTTTTCAGTTTGTTAAAGTTATATTCTGATGTAGTACCGAGTTACAAAGTACTTAAGTACTCTTTTATTCAATAAAAACGAATGATATTAGATACGAACTAAGATATTCCTTCACCTATCTGCTTGCAGCATGACAGTTGTTTTTTTATAAAATATATAATCTTACGAAATATCCCTGCAGTGGATTACCTAAAAAGTATAGGCCAAGACTAAAAAGCTTTTGAATTTATAGTCTTGATAATTGACTATCATTTTCACTTGTTCTATTAGACAATTCATACACAGTAATTTTTTGTGTATATCACTATGTCAGTATCTGTGTGAACGCCGCTCATACTGGTTCGCGATACTCATTCTTCTTGTGGATAGCACTTCGATAATATAATATTTCTTACGCTAACACAGATACTATATGTATTTGTCTCTGTACAATACCAGCATTGTAGTTAACGCCATGTATTTCTTACCGTGCATAGTTAGAGCTGTATTATTGGAGGTTATTATGGTTTCTTAGGCAAATGGCCTATAGACATAAATGCTTCCGGCATAAAGTGCCACAACACCTTTGAGAAATTTGAAACAAAAATTTGAGATCCAAAATCATTTTACACTCAAGGCTGAATCATTTTTTGCTGAATTGACTTGTATCTATGATAGATACTCTACCACTATGATGGATTGAATTAAGAGATAGTTAAATCAACAGTACTATAGGTACACAACATAGGCCATATTTATATTTTAATAATGATAATAATAATATTATTATTTTTAGACAAGAAAGAATTATTGCAAAAATTAATTATTACAAATATAACCTAGTAATATTTCCTACATTTTATTTAATTATACATATCTTAATTCTTTTACTTTCCTCTCCTCACTTATACCTCTTAGCTATACCCTCCTGTGTGCTAAGATCTGTCTTATATAATTTATGTTATCTAATCAATATAAAATTGTTTCGATGCAAACATTTTCTTTCGCCCTTCTAATTGTGTTTATACCTAAGTGAAAAAAATTCTTGATGAAACGTAGACTTGATGTTAAAGACACAGATGTCACTTGTGCATGAAGTGTTTTTGAAGTGAAAACTTCTTTTATCACGTTGAGCCCTTTTTGGGTGAACAAAAATCATGGAACTTGAATCCTCGTCGTTTGTATTTGTGTGTTCAAGTGGAGGCGATGGTTTAGATTTACAATTCAGTCCACTACAGATTGTTTTTGAGTGTTTCGCACCAAAAAATTAAAAACCATGGAATAAATGGTGGAAACGCATATAAATAGTATTTACAGTACATTTTACTATTCAAATGTATTTATTTGCGCTCCCACCATATTTATAAAGAACTGCAAACAGCTATTTGATTAGTATTGAGGTATTAATCATTATTAGTCAGGAATCGTGAATAGGCATTTATTAGCGCTATCTGCCAGCGCAGCGTGCTCCAATACTGAATTCTTCAGCCACGCCGAAGGCCAGCTCAAAGGCTGCTGGAGAGTTATTCCAAAGTTTGAAGTTTACACTGCCTATCTTTATTTTTCGCCTGGAAACCTGTGACACATTCTGACTTAATCTTTGACAAAGCTAAATCATAATTGTTCACTCATTTCTCTCTTGACAATTTTTTCATCTGTTATTGAAATGTTGAAATTAAATGCTTTAAACATTCAATTGTAAATTATTTTACTATGGAATTAGAGTCAACATCACGAAAAAGTTTATTTAAAGTCGGATGGTTTTGGATAGTTCTTTTCTAATTGAAATCATTTATTGACGAAGTAAGTACGCTTGGCATCTGAGAACGGTTGCATTAACTACATTTACTAGTGCGCATTAACGGGAAAACCCTAAAAATTGCTTTTAATCATTTTTATACAATTATTTTAGAATAATTGTTCATGCCCTATTTGGGATATAAATTGTTACAGTCGAAATAAATTACAGTCGAACCATGATAACTTGAACCTCGGTAAGTCGTAATCTGCAGAAACTCGAAAAAAGTGTATTTCGAACAAAATGTTATTTCTCTGCGAAGGATTTTAGTAATACATATTTATACTTTGTACTCGAATTTTAAATAGCAGACTCCGTAAATTTTCTCATTTCGAAATTTTAGCAATTAAATCCTCTGTATTTCGAACAACTTGTTAAGTTGAAGAGTACTTTATTCGAAATTTTTGCATTTCTCTTGAGGTTCGAGTTATCGAGGTTCCACTATATTAATATACAGTTTTATTGTTGCACCGATGCAGCTGTAATTGAGGAAAATAAGAAAATGGAATTTGATCAGCTTTAATTCATTATAAAAAGCAATAGGACAAACTTTTTTTTAATGTTTGTTTCCTTATTCAACATATAATGACTATTCACTCTCTTAAGCGTATAATATTTTTTTAGAAAGTATTTTTTTCTTCAACAATTTTACAATCTAATCAGCTCTTCAAATATACATATTATTGTTCTTTGTTCAGCTCAAAAATAAACATATATGGTATCTTTCAGTTTTGGTTCATACTGTTTCATATATTCGTTTCAACTCTCTTCAAGAAATAAAAAATGTTTTATATGAACGCCACAAAACGTCTACATCTTAGCCTCTTCTGAAAAAGAACTACGAAAAGAGGATGTGTAAAAGCAACTTAAAAGTTATTCAGGTAGTTTTCTCCCAGTCGTTCAGTCAAAAATTATTGGCCTATTAACTAATGGAAAAAGTTCTTCAGGTTGCTTTAATAGCCAATACGAGATCGAATAACGCTTTAAATTAAAAAGTTAGTTCTCATTAAAAAATTAACATTTGTCATCAACGATTTTTTTCGAAAATCGTCAATTTTCGGAGGAAATGCGACTTAAAAATCTGTCATTATTGAATTTAATCGAAGAAAACACGCTGACTTTCACAAAAAGCTTTAGCCAATAGTTTTCAGGGGAAATAAAGGACATTCGTCCGAGTCCATTCCTACAATTATCGAAAATATTTAAGTGTATTTTCTTTCGATTTAATGAATTTCCTCCAAAAAAATCGTGGCACCTCTGGCGACATTTTCAGATGTACAGATTAAAATGGCCCACTCTGTGCATAAAACTAAGTGTATAAACATAATTAGTTTTCTGTCACTGAACTGTTACTACTACGCTCACGCTCAATACTAGGAATGAATGCACATATATAGTAGGATAAGTTCACACATTAAAAACAAATCTAGGTCTAATGTCAAATTTCTTTAACTCAAATTTGATTTTTCTTTATTTATCAACATTAACTTCTTATTTTTGTTTGTTTACTAAATTTTGTATATAAATTTAAACATCAACATCTTTCGATTAATAATAATGGCTTTTTATAACACAATGTTGTAAACTATAAAGACAAATAGCTTTTTCTACCACGTGTGGAAATTTTCTTAAATCAAAGTTGACTCCATAAGTTAACTATATCTTTCACACAATAGGCTGCTCTCTGTATTCCGGGGTTGAACTAAGGGTTATACATTCTCCACTATTGTTTTATATATAGAAGTGAAATAAAATAAACAAGATTTACAATTTTTTAAGTAATTGTTTAAATAAATGTTCACGTCTATACAATACATATATTTTTGTATACAAGTGTAGGTTTATTATGTTTGTTTATGTATATGTGTGTATAAGTTTTAAAGATTTTAAAAAACATTCATTGGCCAGAAACTTAACATATGGGTGTATATTGAATTTTAATATGTATATTAAATGCTAAGTGCTCCGCCTTACTTAAATGCTAGCTGGCTGCTCAACTTATTTATGCTATGCTTTTAATAAAATTATTTATTTATTTTATATAAAATAAATAATAAAATGTTTAATTTTTTTTATTTAAATTAAATATTTTATGTTTATTATTTTTTATATGGTTCAAATTTATTGAACTTTAATTAATTTGTGACTGACCTTATTTATGCGTACTTCACTGAAAACATGTAAAGTTTATTCTATTCAAAAAATATATTTTTGGTTTCGAAGCTAAAATAACGTATATTCTAACACAAATGTCTCCGTTTGTTACTTTTCTTGTTTGAAGGTGAATCAAAAGAAAACTGTTGTCGAATGGGATATTTTCTCAATTACAAAATTGTAATTAGTTTAACCTCTTCAGATTTGATGGTAAAACTCCGAAAATCGTGTAGTTCCTTCACACTCCATCAGATATCAACATAAATCTTTCACATGTCAGTAAATAAAGATATTTTTTTGATTATCCACAGTCTCAATTCCTGAGGCTTGGATCGTCAAAATTTTCATGGGAGTTTCGTTGACTCTGTTAGTAAGCATTAATGGAAATTAAACTCCTTAGGTGGTGACAAAGCGGAAGAAAGTTTTTATGAAAATTTATCATTTTTGAAACCATTATGTTTCAACTTTCATCATACTAAAAGTCACATTATAAGCGAATTACATGGGCTGTATGTTATTTTCAAAAAATTCTGCAGCAAAATTATAAAACATTGAAAATTGTGAGAAAACCATGAAATAGTAAACAAAAGAGGGGGGGAGGTAAATAAGGATAAGAGAAGTCTAAGCCGACAGTGACTAAGCTTTTAAATGGTGGAAGCGCATGGTAAACACTATTTTTGCATTGCCCAATGCGCTAAGCGAATGTTTTGAATACATATAATTACATAATATAAGGTCACTAATGGAAACTCTCGATCGAATTACTTTTCAAACAAAAACAAAAACACAAAATCGGTTCATCCGATATGATAGACCGATACAAAGATATACAACCGTTTTAAGCTTATAACAAACTTTTTTGATAGTCGTGGATCAAAAATGATTAGAGCAAAAATAAATTTTAGATACTTTTTCTTTTTACAAAGTTTACGGCATGTAAAATATTAAAAATTGTTTGCTTTGAATTGAATATTCTTCAAAATACTTCAACAGATCAATTTAGTGTCATCAACCTTATTACCGCACCAGGTATAATAATTCCCAATTGCGCAAACTTCATAAATAATTATGTTAATTTCAGTATTAAATAAAAATAATCTAACAATCTGGTTGACTTAAAATGATTCCATTAAGTTGGATTTAGGTAATTTATAATTAATTCATATTCCATTGAACGAACAGATGAGAATTAGATATAATAATTTATTTCTAAATATTTAGATGAAGACCTTAACGCATCCATCTTTAAAGCAAATAATTTATTTAATATTTAGTGGGGTAAAATTTCCGGATTTTGATATAAAATTTGGAAATTTTTGAAGGAAGGCTAATTTTTTTTAAAATAAGTGTCTCTCGTTGAAAAAAACAAAGAAGAAGAGTGTTTCGGTTCCAAAACAATCCGCACGACCGTCTGCACGCTGTTTTGGGACCAAATATATCTCTACATTGTTTTCTTTGGTGACGTTTTCTTGAATATCTCTGCTTCTATTGATCGGATTGAGGCAAATAAAAAAAGAATTGTTTGATATGAATTTCTGCATCTACCTTACCTTCTATCGAACCCTGAACACAACAAAAATAGCCTCAAAATCTTAAGAAAATCACAGTATAGCCTCATATTTTCAACTTTCTCTGATAACTTTTCGAAAAATGAAGGAATTGAGTTGAAATTCTGAAAAAAGATATAACTTATGATCACAAACAAGTTTCAGAAAAACGGATTTTTCCGATAAATTTCAACAGCTCGTACAGATCAGGCAAATCATCGGATGTTAACTTTTTTTTTTCTAAATTGCAAGTTTTTTATGTACTTTCTGGCGGTGACCTCAGTCTTCCATATACCCAATCCGTCCCTGTTAGCCGTTAAAAATATGAAGTGCTTTAAATAGCCATAAATTCCTTAATTGGTAATGGAATCATTTCCTAAGAAAAATTATTCTTCGAATTAACTAGATAATCATCCAATACCTTTCACAATTGCAAAAATTTATAAATAATTATTATAATTTCGATTTAAAATAAAAATAATCGAATAATAATCTCATTGGCTTAGAATGATAACATTAAGTTGGTTGAATTCATTTGGTTTTTATTGAATTCATATTCCATTAATTGAACAAACAAGAACACGTTTGGTCTAAGCCGTCCATTCTTATTATTAAATAAAAAACAGTAAATAATAACAGAACAGTCAGTAGGATATAATAATTTATTTCTAAATAATATACTTATTATAACATTTCGTGTGTGGCTTTTTTATTATAAATATTTAGTAACTGAACTCTTGTAGGTATTTTAAAGTTAATAGTAGTGATGCCGCTAGATATGAGAGAATCGAGAATAAGTACGTCAAATAGGGATTAGACAATTTTAAGAATCTCGGTAATAAGACTTTTTTACGATAAAATTATTTGTTTCTTAATCTTTCTAGTTTTTGGAACTATATTCTTTATCGTACGATATTTATTTGCTGGTTGGGAGTTAAAACCAAAAAAACTGCAACAGACATCAAAAACCGACATCTAGGTTACCTAGGAAACTAAAACTTCTTCAATTGATTCTGGTTGCAATGAATTTTGAGAAAAAATATTTTTATGACTGTCAACTTGTATTTTTTGTAAAAATTTTGCTTTATCATTTAAAGAAGTTGAGTTGTTTCATCAGAAGTTAAAGAAATCAGAGATAATTTCAAGTAAGAACAATGCAATTTTTATGCTATGCCATAATTAATATCCTAATCAAACCAAACGTACTCACATAGTAGGTTGACTGCAAAATCAGAAGTATGTCTTTTTTTAAACTAATACTACAATTATTTCAAACAGTAAAAACTAAAAGTAGCTATACAATTTAATTCTTTAATGAATGAAAGAAGTATTTGACTTCTAGCTCATAGAAATTATTTTCTATTTTTTAGTTAAGCTGGTTACAAAAGCGTGCTTGTTAGTTTTATAAACTAATTATTCATCCCATTCTCTATAAATATGCTCGGTCTGTTATAAGTGTGCGAAGTTTCAATTCACTTCACGTTTCGAAGAGGCTGAAAATCAAGTACAAAGATTCCGATACATAGATAAATACATACCAAGTTAATAAAAGCGTGCTAAAAACTGATTTTTTAAAGTATTTATGTCATCAATTTCAACTTTAAAAATCAAACGAGACAAGATGATAGAAAACTTCCAATTATAGAAATGAAAAGAGACGAGTGAATATGAATGTTTTACAAGAACTAAGGGTATGCTGTTATGAGCTCGTTTCGCGGCAACACTAGTCACTAATAACTCTATATATACAAAAATAAGTGTTTACCCAAAAATAGAAAGAAAACTAAATTAATGTGATTTATATAAATATTCTTCTTTTTAAAAAATAATAACAAAAAGAATTTTTGATATGATTATCTCTTCTTTATTATATTCTTTGGAATGTACAGTATTGGTCAAATTAGATGTACCTCGTAAGCAAAAATTGTGTGAATTACAATAAAGTAGGGTGCTTGAAATGTGTGATTTCTCAAGCATTGTACCTACCCCAACTAAATATGTTTCATTTGTAAAAGACTTGATTGGAAATAGAATCAACCAGAAGCAAAATAGCGGGCGTATTAGGTATAATCACTGACATTACTCATTCAAAATACTTGTTTACTATATAATTAAATGGTACGGGAATTGAAAGAGAATAATGTCAGATTAAATAAAAAAATTTTCTGCGATGTCCGGGAATCGAACCCGGATCAACTTCTTGGAAGGCAACTATGCTGACCATTACACCACCATCGCAGGCTGTACAAGGTACAAAATTTTTCGAATATATCTATACAGTAGAATATATCCAATATCTATAACTCTAAAGTATGTTAACTTGAAATAATAAGAGGTCTTTTTAAAAGTGAAATGATCCAAAAAATCGTTGACTTGGTTCTAAAAATTTTCATGCTTCTGTGGAAGAGGGGGTGGGTATAAAAAATTGGAGCAACAAACTTTTTCTGAACCAAAATTAATTGATAAAATGCGGTCCTTGCATTTGCAAACTCAAATACCAGCTCCTGGTATACTATGGGCGTTGTCTTCATATTCTCAGAAATAGTAAGAATTATCAATTATAGTCGAAGAAAGTGAGATAATTTCATAATTAAATGCAACGATGAAGACAACAAAGTCTGCATGTTCACAGTATCACTGCCCCATTAGATTATTGTATAGTTTTTGGGCTCAAAATAGAATTATAAAAATTTCCGATATCTGTTTTCGTTTTTGAGTATCATTTCGGCGGACTAACGGACAGCCGGAAATGCACTAATAAGGTTAGGAACTAAAGTTAGTATTCCTTGATATAGATTTCATGTAGATATACAAGGTATAAAAACGATTTCACTAAAAGTTTTGATTGAAATGTTTCGTTCTTAACTGAGAATATTTTGATTTTCTTTTAAAATGCAAAGAATATTCTTATGGACTTTCCTGAATCAAAATATTTATTTTTCAGTGTACATTTTGTGTAGTTACGCAAGTTTTTATGACCATACTTGTAGATTTTTAACTACAAAGATAATGTATAATATGCTTGTATAATTAAAATTACATTAATCTTTTAAAAATCATACTTACATTACATTTCTTCTATCTTAAAATAATAATACAACAGTTTTTTTTTTAAGATTGGCATATCTTACATGACAGACTGACATGACAGACAGACAGACAGACTGACTGACTGACTGACAAGGGGCAATTAATATTTTATATTATTTTGAAAGTATAATTTATGTGAAAATGTAATGAGATCTTTCATTAAATTTATAAGGGCATTCATACCATACTTATAATATAGCTAATAATGAAGGTATATGTTACCTACACTGGGGGGATTGTTTAAAGTCGTCGTGTATATATAATCTATCTAATCTATGTTGGTCTATGATTGATTAATCGATAAACCTACATAGGTACTAGGATTGTTGAATGGATAATAGATTATTATAGGTTATTAAATTCATTAATTTTGTCAATCAAGTTTTCTTATTGAATTCATGATTATTATTGCAAAAAATAATATTTATCTAAAAATTAATGTAGATTGACTTTTTACTACTCTTACCAAGATCATATTTTTTCTCCTCAATAAATTCTTCTTATTATTTATGTTTTCCATTTTAAATGAAATTTTTACCGGCTCCCTTTAAACCAAGGGGCCAGAGAGTCTATACCATCAAACGGTATTTCCATAACATTATCTCTACGGCCAGATAAATTTTCAACTTTCTATTTCAGTTTGGAAAAGCTTTAAAAGTGTGAAAATTCTAAAAATCCCAAAACATTTCCTTAACACTAACCTAACCTTATACAGATTCTCAAATATCTAGCTCCATTTCTAGAGACGCCTGGGTGGAAGCGCGAAATATCTCCAAATCAGCGAGAACTATTGATATCTTGACACGAAAAAAGGAGGAAGTAGGCTTTGAAGTTAACACCCAAATGGCAGTTCCTCGTGAAAAATGAGCTATTTACCGGAATTTCTAAAAATAAAAAATTTTTCAAGTTCATCCTAACGAATTCACACAAAATTTCAAAAATATGCTAATCAATATTATAAACTAATCTATAAAGTCCAATTGAGTCAAAGATAAAAGAATTATATACCGACGAAGCTGCATAATATTATAAAAGCTAGTTAAAATATATAATACTAGCCGTTGCTCAGACGCTTCGGTTGGCATAAACTTATATATGATGTTGAATAGTATCTTTTGTTATTTTTTTCTCCAAGCTATCATCAATCTTCCAAAAAACAAGATAATTTCTAATTAAAAATACATTTTATTTAAAACAATTTTTAAAAAGCAAGCTTTCATTGTACTAAAATTTATAAAATAATTATTCTATGAGTCTCAGAAATGTCAGAGTGTCAAAATGTCAGAAGTTTTTATGAATAGTCATGTACGAGTGTCTAGACAGCCTCAATCAATTTGTTTTTATTTTCTATCAACGTAAATCCCATCCTATATCCCATCTTATATATAAGAACAAGATCCTACCTTCATCGGCAGGGTTCGCGGGGCACAGATTGTGCGGAATTTGTGGCATTTGTTACTCTTGCTTTATAGCCAATTCGCTTATAATTATGTGTATATATCCTTCGTCTAGGTCCCATCTATCTCTATACCCGAACTCGTCAAAATTGGTTCAGTGGCTTAGACGTGTACGTAGTACGTAAGCATACAGACAGCCAAACAGATATAGTAACTTTCGCATTTATAATATTAGTTAGGATAAACATATTATAGTAAATATTATTCTATTAAGTATGATTATAATAACAGAAAAGTTTTGCGTTTTGTTTCCCATACACATAGATAGCTAACTAAAATACATACATAAATAAGTGTTAGTATTAGTATACCTTCAATTAGGAACACCCATTGTGGCGGCACCTTTGTCAGACACCCAACCGCCGATTATTGGTATATACGTCATCTTTATATAATATTAAGCATTATAATACTTAGGTATATATAATGTTCACCTTTTGTCTTGTACGACGTAATATGTACGCTGCTTGCTAATCACATAATCTTTTTCTTAAATGTATTATAGTAGAATGTGCTTTTTTTTTATTCTAAAAAAGTTATTTAAAGAATGAGAATATGTTGTATAAGCAAATATAAATAGCTTAGGTTGAATCTATTTATAAACATTGAGTAATGATATAATTGAATTTTTACCACCAAAAGATGAGCTTGTCAAATAAATGAATTGTAATAGGGTATTCCACTATTTTTGAAAAAGTACTTCAAAATGTTGATTTTGCTAATAAAAAGGCAACAAGAATTTATTTCGGAAAAATACAGACGCTTTCTTGCCAAAAACTTAAATTAAATTTTAAACCTTTTTTAAGTTATACGAAATAACACAAATAATTTTGACAGATATATTCATAGACATCTGATTATAATAAATATAAATACTTATCTATGTATATATTATACCCAGCTGTCTACACTTAACTAACTGATGGTCTATGACTCATACCGCTATGACATCACAGCAGGGCTTACCCGCGTTTTAGGTCACGTGATATACAGTTTAAAAATTACGATTATTAATTTTAATATATATAACGTTTGCATTCGAAATTTGCACAACGAGTGCGTAGAGTTTCGAAAACGCAGAGGTACGTGAAGAAATGCGTTATCACAAATTTATCGTACAAAACTAAATCTGCGCCTCTCAAATGTGAAAATAAAGCGTGAAATGTGAAATTTTATAAATATTTTGGTTGTGACTTTCCGCAGTTTTCTTGGAATATTTATCTCTCAAAGTAAGTTGTTCGAGAGATAACAAATTGCGCCCTCCCTGTTAATTTTCCCTGTTAATTTGTCTTTCATCGGCCTCTACATATCTGTTTATCAGAAAAATAGATCAGGTAATATTCGATTCAAAAGGTGCAGTTCATCTTATTTTCGCCTGCTTCTAAGTCCCTTAGAATTCGTATGACAGGATGATGAAATTTTTATCAAAGCTGGGCAAACATTACTACCAATGTTCTATTGTCTCCACTTCCTCCTTGAGCGTAATCATTTGATGACTGGACTGTCAATCATTCTTTGAATAATAGGATTTCACATATCTTATTATAAAATTTATCAATTTACCCTGTTTTTGATCAAAATCATCATTGGAACTACAAATTATATATCGTTTTTTTGGAATTTTCAGTATTCCATTATAAAAATTAATCTTTTAATTTCAGAATTTGATGATTTATTTCCGCAATTCTATTATTTTGGTGATTGACATCGAAAAAAAAAAAATAAATTGGACTCACTTGATGATCAGACGAGTAGTTTTTGAGGCAATGCCCGAGAGACCTGAGAAAATGGGAATATCGCTCTTACAAGTTTTTCTAAACACATTGAATTTATTTGAAGCCATAAATACAAAAATTATCTTGTTTTCTCAAATTTTTCTTAAAGCTCCTGTGAAAAAAATAAGGAAAAAAATGAGATAACCTTTTTATTTCGGAATTTGATATAACTCGTTTACTAAAGTTAATATGACCCAAATGATGATTACTCTCATGATTACTTTTTGAAAACGGCTACCACATTTGACAAAGCTTATACCTACAGTATTGAATTTAAGAGAGTGTTTAACAAGGAGCATAATTTTATATAGCTTTCATCGACTTTAATTTGAGAGAGAATAGTCTTAGCGGGTATGCTATGAAAGATGAATTTTACAATTCATTAAAAAAAAAATTTGTTTGTAATTTCATTCATAATTTCATAATTTCTTGTAATGAAAAGTAAATTTTTGTGTGATACGGAAATAATTACTTTTTAGTTAGTTAGGTAGATAAATTTATAAAAATTTTACCTCATCATTAATATCGTAGTTTAAAAAAAAAAAGAAGATATTCGAAAAATGTGTTTAATTAACCTAATTTCACTTGACTATCTGCTTACTACTACCTCAATTTACTTATTATACTAAAAAGACAACTTTACTATTATGATATCTACACCATTATTACTGATGCCGCGGCACGCGAGAGGAACCGGACGATACAGCGAACGAGAGGTGAAACGATACAGTGCTGTCAGTATTCGATGAAAAGTACCTGTACGCTGCTCTTTTGGGCACAACTCATTTTTGGTGATTCATTTTTCGAAGTTGTATAACATTTTGTTTTATTTTAATTGATAAAATTCGAAATCTTACATGCGGATTCCGAAATCAGACCCCGCATATTTTAATCATTGAGTCTTTAATAAAATCACCTCTTACAGAAACTAGGGGCCCCATCGTAATTTTTTTTTGAAACAATAGGAACTTTAGGCCAAATTATGACTCGGATTGAATATGAAATGATATATCGATCACAATTCCATTTTTTAAAATTGCCCGTATATTTTGCAGATCAAGCGAAATTTCATTTTATAAAGTACAGGATAAAAAAGTGTATCTACAAGCTTTTCTATAAATATTCGAGGAACAGAGCGTAGATATTCAGGAAAACGACGATAAATTTCCGAGAAACAGGCGATAGACTTTTCAATAAATCCTTAAAAATATGGTAATTACAAAACTGAAAATTTCGAAAGAGCCGAAAGATTCTTACCACTTTTGTTAATGCATATTATTTCTAATAAAATCTTCAACTATGGCAACTTAAGGCGATATAAAACTTTATAAAATAGAAACAAGATAGCACGGGACGGAAGATACGATAAAATATCTTTTACAATTTAAAACATTATTTTAAAATTCATGCAACTCGTCTCGTACCGCGGCAACATTAACCGTCATCAAGATTTACCATGAAGAAGATTTATTTGAAGAATGTTCTACGTTGAATGATGTGATGACAACATCAAAATGTCATTTTAAATCGGTTTTTATAAATTAAAATAATTGCTTTGTTTAATTTTTATTTTATAGTTTAAGCGAAATTACTTTATTTGTAAATAAAATATGAATTATTTGATTCTATGTAACTACGCATGCGTTGAATCCCATTTCTTTTGCTAGATGATTTCGACGTTGGGACATTCTCACAAAACTCGAGACGGTTTTTTTTTTTCATACAGATTATCATTTTTGGACTTAATAAGTAAAGTAATTGAATTTTTTCTCATAATAGAAAATAGGTTTATGTAACCAATACGTAACACGACAATAATGTCCCTTATAATGCCTCGTCTCGAACGCCATTGATAAATGGTAAGTAATCAGGTAGTCAAAATTGGAGCTACTGAAAAAGCGGTCCACTTCCTGTTTAATAGTACAAATTTTTATCGCCTGTTGGCGGGATTTATGTAATTTGAATTTGAATATTTTTATTGGCCTTAAAAAATGGTAAGTACAAGTATTGTCATCTGGTAGTCGAAATTGTAACTACTGAATTCGAATCTACTTCTGATTTTAATTAGTATAAATTATTATTGCCGGTTGACGAGTTGCAACTCCCAGTTATCAACACTAGTTTTTTAATACTTAACGTTTTTACAAGAAAGAATATCAAATTTTCAAGCCCCCAGACTGTTTAGTTCAAAACTTTACGGCCTTATCAATGAATACAAAAAAAGCCTCAATTCCATTTAAAAAAAAATTAAATGCAATTTAAGTAATAACCGTAAGATATTTATTTCCGAAAAATTTACTTTCATTGATAAATAAAAATAGTCAGGATTATATTTCAGTGTTCAAAAATTATTTTTGTTGTTATATGATACATGGCGCTAACATAATTACAACTGTATCCATAAAATTAATGGCACCCAAAATAGTGATTGTATTGAATGGATATTATTATCATCACTATGCGTCATACATCAAAAAGAAAGCCGACAAAAATATAATAATTTACTTCTTCAAAAAAATTTGAAATATTTTTCAAAATATATTTATAGACAATGAAGCGTTCAATTTTTATGAATGATAAATAGTGACACGTATTTTAAACAGACAAGCAAATGGATTTCTTATTATATGTCCTTTTATTAAGCTTTAAAAAAACAAGAAAAATCTTGTATTCAGATTGAGGATATTTCTTATTGCCGCAATAAATATCAAAATTTTTAAAGGCTATTATTTAATAGTGTTAAAATTAGGTCTCCTCATTTCCGCCCCATAGGTAGCAGGCAAAAGGGATAAAAACTATTTTTAGGTAGTTCTATAAAAATATAGCCGATATCATTTGAATACGGTTTTTTTTCTTCAAAACCCAGAAAAAATTGGAAATTTTCAATTATTGTACCTTGTAATGATTCAAATTCGAAATTTTTCGAGTTTTTTGCATTTCTGTTTTGTAATGTTGCGACTCATAATCTGGTTTTGAAAAAAACCGTTCGTATTATCCGAAAGCACATACAAAAAACTGCCATTTTAAAAAGAGTTATAATCTGATGATTTGCCTGAACTGTATGAGCTGTTGAAATTATTCCGGAAAAAAACATTTTCCTCAAAATTCAGGTTGTATATCGGACTAAAATTTACCACACTTTTTTACTAACAAAAGTTGCATCTTCTTCCAGAATTTCAACTCAATTTCTACATTTTTCGAAAAGTTTTCAAAAAACGTTGAAAATATGAGGTTACTGCGGTTTTCTTGAGATTTTGATGTTATTTTGTTATTTGCTCATTAACCGACTTCAAAAAAGAAGGATGCTTCTCAATTCAACTGTATTTTTTTAAATGTTTGTTACCTCAACTTTCGACTGGATGAACCAATTTTGATGATTCAATTATTAGAAAGCTGGTACTTCCTGTGTGGTCGAATTTTAATTTGGTCCTGACAATGGCATCCATGAGAAAACCATGAAAGTGTTAAATTAGCATTAAGTATGTGCGCGATAAATGGACGAATAACTGAATATCACGCCAATCGATATCGGTGATCTTTTATTAGTGACAAATTAGTTAGTGTAGGTAAGATTCACTTAAAATCACATAACAAAAAAAAATCGACTTAAAAAAAACTATTCCAAAACAAATTAATATGCACTAAAAAGTAAAAAATAATAATGTAGTTTCAATTATTGTTTTTTATAACTGCTTTAAATTTCAGTAGCAAGTTTTGAGCCTAACAAACATACATATACATTTTTTATACATACATACATGGATACAAACCTTGCAAGTTAAAGAAAAGGTTGTAAAAATGGGATCATTCAGGAAATCTCGAATGTGATCATTGACAATTTTACTGCGTCGATTTATGAAGAATGGGATCACTGGAGGAAATTGTTGTTCATTTTTCACATTATTAGGCTCTTTATTATTTCTTATGACCTCTGCGCTAAACACAGAGGCGAATAGTATAAAAAAACTTACAGCATATGACATCCAACTAGCACAACTAAAATTTCGCAACTAAAAAACTGCATAATAAGGTATATAATTGAAATTTTGATTCCTAATTTCGTTATCTTTTTTCTGTGTCCTGTCGGCATATTTGTTTATAATCATTATTACAACAATTTTTGTTAGTAATATGATCACATTAACTGATTATATTAATTTTTTTCTGTTAAATACATATAATAATTTAAATGGTCCGGTGAACATGTTGAGAACCCTTAAATAATAATTCTCACGCCACATTTAAAAATATATGTATAGTAAAGAAGTTAATTATACCAAACAAATAAGATTTCATTCATATTTGGTGACTTTTGAATTATAATAGATAAAACCCATACACAAGAAGACCTAAAGACCCCCCTCACGGTTTTTTGTACAAAGATAGAATAATTAGATATATTTAAAGGTACCAATTTTAATAGTGTCATATTTATTTTTGATGATGGGTCTTTTTACACAAATTGGGGATCTATTAAAAAAAGTGTTTTTTTTTTTTTTTTTTTAATTTTTGTAAGAAGCTATTTTTTTTTTCTTTTTTTTAATGCTCATGTGTTTTTTTGTAATTATTTAATGTTAAATTTAACGAGGTACGTGAAAATTTTCCAATTAGAAATTCGATGAATGCCGGTCAAATTGAGTTTCCACCAAAAAAACATTTAGAATCGATTCATATGTTCATAGAATTGATACCTTCGCCCGGAACCTTTGCTTCGAAAACTTAAAGGATGATTTCTTTTACAAATTATTGATCACATAGTTTATAGACCTGACGTCGAATTTGCCATATTACGTATAAAACTGAAAAACTAGATACCAAATTGATACCATGACAAAATTTGAAAGTGCATTTACAGTTAATTAATAACGAAGAAGTAATAAGCATTCAAAGCTTGTGGCCCATCTCCTTTTAGCAAAATAAAGTTTTATATGTATTTTATATGTATCTCTATGGTGATATTAGACAATGACATCATTAACCTATATCTTCCCCTTTGTTTAATTAGGAATTTTAAACGTTCATTCTTTGCTTATTTCTAAAGATTTTCAAAAACAACTTCATTTTTCTGCCCGTGCTGTGAGAATCTTCCTCTTGAAGTAATGAAAAAAATTTAGCCAACAAGCCTATTTATGAAATAAAATTGTTGTAAATTTGGTACTTCATTCAAATTGAATTTTTATTTAAATTTTGAATGAATTACTAGTTTTGTTAACTTCTTAAAGTTTTGGAACTAGGAGAATATGTTTTCAAATCTCATAAATGGTGGATATGATAAGAGCCAAGTAACTGAGTATGCTAGTGTAAGATTTCTATAATTTCCCATCCAGTAGGCTCCAGGTGTTCTTATAAGGAGAAATTCCATGCGTTTTTATAGGTTTTATTTTTGGTTATTAAGTAAAAAGTAAAAAGAGACAAATTTTACAATAATTAAAAAATCCTCTAAAAATGTGGATAATTTGCTATAACTTCCATCTGGTTTTCTTTAAAATTGATTTCGTAACGTTTTGATATCCTAGCTGGGTCTCGTTTATTTAAATATGAACGCCTGGAATGGTTTGATCTATTTTAAACACTCGAATAAGAAAGAAAGGTGTTCTAAGTTAAAATTGTCTACGTATCTGTGTACCTGCGTACCTCCTCATCTGCGTGGTATCGTAGCTCCTAAACGGATGAGAAGATTTTAATTTATTGTTTGTTTGGTAGGTAATTTGATCAAGAGTGATCTTAGCCATGTTTCAAGTTCGGGTTTAGGGTCGTCCCGTACCTGATATAAAATAGAAAAGAGGACATGAAATTCAAACGACCTAACAGATTTTCTTGAAATATAGCAAAGAAAACTTTTGATCAAATTATCTTTTTAACAAACAAAAATCAAAATCGGTTCATCTGTTTAGGAGCAACGATGCCACAAATGAATCGATCAGATTTAGTGACGGGGTTTCTAGAATTTTTAATTTTTTATGATATTCATATTTGGCCTCTGGTCACAATCTACTGATTCTATACTATAAAAGCTACATTATTTTACATCAGCGATATTTTGTTGTCTCTGCCGGTACATGTATCATCATTTAACTATTATTAAAATGAAATTATAATAATTTCTCTATTATAATGTAAAAATAAATTATATTTTATCTAATAAGTGTTTTAAAATTGCATTTTTTTTTTTTTTTGAAAACTTCTATTGGTGAATGTTGTCTAATTTTTTATTTGTCACAGCTGCAATATAATAGCATTAAATGCTCTTTCTATTAAAATTTGCTAATTTAATGTCATCTTTAATGCTAACATAAAATTAGGTATCTATTGATAATATCAATAAAAATATTGAAAACAAAAAAATATAATTAAAAACTTTCGAAATATTGTTTAATAATATATATTTATTTGAATTTTATGACTTTTTTATTCAAAATTTATTTAATTATTCAATTATTTACCTCTATTCGTAGGTAATTTGGTCAATGATATAAAGTTGTTAACATATGATTATTGCTTTATATCTGTTAAGCAAATATCAAAAATTGTTATATTATCTACGCTCATCGATGTGTCAAGAAAAAGTTAGTGATTTAGGCTTACTGTTTATCGAAAAAGACAAGCTTGAAAAACTTGACTTTGATGATGTCATTCATCAATTTGCGACTGAGAAAAGTAGAAAAAAGTTGTAATTTAGATAGTAAATTATAAGTTAACTGTAAAATATATTGATTATGCAAAATTAACTAGTTATTTTACAATGAGGGCCCCAAAAGCTGAGGTTGCTTGGGGCCCCGTCAGAGGTAAATCCGGCACTGCTCTTTTTTCCACTACGTTAGTCATAAAATGTTCAGAGAATTAAAAAATATAAAAATTAGAAATTAATATTGTGTATTATTAATTAAATTAAGAAAATCTGACCATTCTTTTTCAGCTTTATTTTATTCGAGTAAGTCCTATATGCGTAGTTTCTCTAGTTCAACCTAATTTTTGGACTCTTCAAGAAAAACCTTACCTGAATTAATAGAATTTAAATTCATTAAATTGCTGCATTCGAAAAATAATAATAAAATTATCAAAGAACTTACATTCTATAAATTATTTATCAAATCTAAAATATCAAATCCAAAATAAAAATTCCACAAGGCAATACAAAATTCAAAAATTTATTGATTCCATCTTTGTATTATAGAAAACCTTTAATTAACCATGGGATAAATATCAATCAGTTTTAATTTTTCCTTTTTTATTGAATATTTATTCAATGTACCAATTAAATTTAATAAAATTTTGCTTGGATTGCGACTCTTGAAAGATCTTTTTCTTAACTAACGTTTTTAATCATAACTTGCTATATTTCTCAGTGCCAACGTCAAATTTCAAAATTTATTGAAATTCAATAGAATAGCTTTATGCTATCAAAAATGCACGCTTTCATTCGGAAGGCATTCACAAAATGCTCACATTCGCTACGTTTTGAATGGTTTCAACAAACGTTTCCTTTTATACCAGAGAATATATCGGTTTACTGATATAGTCTCTGTTTTATACACAATTTTTATTTTTTTCTTCCTTAATGTCAAAATTAAATTTAGATTTTTATTTATAGAAATAATTTTTTGACAGGAAGCAAAAAAATATTTTTATACAAAGTTCGAAATTACATCATTAACGCGAATAATTTAACATTAATATATAACTTTGTAATAGGTATACCTCTACTTTGCTATACTCATAAAGCCTTAATGTTAGTTTTGAAATTATATTCATGATATTCTCATTAGAAGTTTGAAGTGTTGTTGTTGTTTTTTGTTGGTAATTTGTAATTTGTTTATAATTGCAATAAAATAATTTTCATATCTGCCATTTTGTGCTAATATTATTTCACAAGTTTTAGTTTTAGTAACTTATCTAATATAGAAATGAAATAAAAATGTAATATTTTTATTATACGACCAAAATGAGAATTGCAGCAAAAAACAATCAATTATAAGTATTTAAAAAATTGGAGTCGGTAAGTTGAACTGCAAATCGAAGATTTAGGAGTCTGGATACAAATTTTCACGTGTGAATTAGTTTTAGAGACAGGGAGTTTATAATTTCTCGGTTACTGTTAGTCGAATGGAAGTGTTTAGTTATCATAAGGTGAAGAAAATTTGCTATAAATACAATTTTTTTATCAATCTCATGGAAATGCTTATTAGGTTTCTAAAATTCGTACCCACATGACCTCTTATAAATGTTTACTTTCTCGGTAAGGTTGATAATCTTATTAGTCCATTTCCAGTTGTCTGTATGTCCGTTAGTCTATCCGTATGTCTGCCCGTCCTTAAACATGATAACTAAAAATGAAGGGGGTAAAAGTGACGTAGATTAAATAAGCAACATAGGCCGATTGGGTCTTGAATCCGTAGAATCCATCTTGTAAACCGTTAGAAGTAGAACTGAAGTTTAATAGTAAAAAATGATCCTTATATAAAAATGAACAAATTTTGTTTGAAACATCTTTTCGTAAACATCACTGTTTATCCGCGAGAGCGCAAATTAAGTTAGAAACAATATATAGAATGTATACAGGTATTATATATGTTTTAAAATAAGTTACATATATTATGTATGCGTTTGTTTATAACATATGTCCACAAAGGGAGTGAGAAATAAGATACTCCTATTACTTCGAGTGTAAGAGTGACTATCTTTCTTTACTTATATGACGTATAAAACAAACGATTGCGTAATCAACGCTGTCTATACATGTTATTTCAACAATAAACTCAATCAATTGTAAGTTCACTTGTTTATTAACGAATATAATCAATTTAAAAGTGTCTACTAATTTTGATCGCACAATAAACTCTTAAATATTATATTAAGCAATACGTTTAAGAAATTATTTCTCATAAATTGATTATAATAATTTTTCATTAAAAAAGAACACTTTTTTTTGTAATATATATATTTATAAATTAGATATTAAGAATGCCAATGCGAGTCAATGAGTCTCAATTATTATTATTATTATTATTATTATTATTATTATTATTATTATTATATCTAATGTTTGTTAAAATGTTTAAATAATAATTACATATGTCAAATTAAGTATATTTAAATATGAATATGTTAACATTTAGTATTATAATTATATTGTCTATTTGTTAATATAAAAAAATACATATATATTGCCATTAGCAAAAAATAAAAAATGAAATGTAAGAAGTAAAAATAAATAAATAATTTATTACAATAATTTAGTTATAAAAAATAGTATTAAATATAATATATCATTTTTCACGTGTCTTATTTATTTTCAATTTTATTAATTTATTTATTATTTGTGTAAAGTTATTTTTTGGAAATATGACATATAAATTTCGCACGGATGCAATGCTGATACTAAATACACTACAGAAAAACTGTGAACGTTGTATATAAAAACATAGCGGCCCGCTCTGGCTTCGCACGGGTATAAAATATATATCCTATGTGATTAAAATCGATCCAGTAGTTTTGATTTATTCATTACTGCCCGTGGCCCGCACGCGTTAAATTTGTAGTAAAACAATCCCCTTTCCCTATACCATGAAGATTTCCTGCTATCTTTGGAATATCTAAATTCATACACTACATTTTTACTTATTTACTTTTTACATTTTTCAAAAATAGCAGTACTTCTCCACTATTTAATGGATGTTATTATACATATAAACCTTCCTCGTGAATCACTCTATCTATTAAAAAAAACCGCATCAAAATCCGTTGCGTAGTTTCAAAGATTTAAGCATAGGTACAAAGGGACATAGGGACAGAGAAAGCGACTTTGTTTTATACTATGTAGTGATAAAGTATTGGAGTAGCTAGAATTTCGCTTATGTATTAGAACATATTCTTAGGCCCTCTTGAAAAGAAATCAATTTTGAGAAATTAAAACTATTGAATCAAAATATTATTGATATTTAGATTAAAAATTAAAATTTGCTATGAAATTTACGATAAGATTAACTTGTGAAATGATATCGACGTTGAGTTTTGAATTAATATTAAATTAACAATTATTCATAAGTAAATAAAAAATTATACTAAAGTGTGGGAATTTTACTTTCGCCATTATAACAAATACCAAAACTAAATAGACAAATTAAAATTAGTAAAAATAAATTACTTTCAAACAGACCAAATATATATATATATAGATACTCTAGTGGGGGATTAACCATATCGAAATTAAACAAATTACTATAGTTCGAAAACTGCCCAATCATTTTTATATTAAAACTAAAGAAAATCGATCAAGTCTGAGTTGTAATTGTACAAAGGATGCTTACTTATATTATGGTTCAGATCGCATCATTAAGGTAGTTGTCTTAATCTAATATTTTCAAAAAAAAAATTTGGATTATTTGCGTAAGAGTAGATAAGATTGTAATGAAATGAGGTATAATTTTTTTCCAATACAGTATCAGCGGAGGCTTCATGCACCGAATACTATTGTATTTACTATTGTATTTTATAAAAATGTGCAATTGGAGCCAAGCCAAAATATTAAACCAATGTACAACAGCAAATTACTTAGCTTTCTGAGAAATTAACAAACAATTTCATAAACAAAAGCTGACCGTACTGTTTAAAAGTTTAAAACCCCTCTGGACGGTATTGGACATCTATATTTGAAATAAAGTTGCAAAAGAATAGATAAAAACAGTTTTGAAATTATCGATCATCTATATATATATAGGAGACTTTCTATAGATCTATATAGATAGATAGTCACTCATCACGATATCTCTGGAACTATAAGACCTAGAGACTTGAAATTTGGGAGGAATATTCTTTTTGCCAAGTAGAGGTCAGCTAAGAACGGATTTTACGAAATTCCACTCACAAGGGGGGTTGCGGGGGTGTTCATGAATAAAAAATTCATATTTTTCAATTATGGCTTTTAATAGTTCAAAACTTGGTCAGAATGTTTTAAATTACATTTAGAAATTTTTTTAACCTTCGGAAGGTAGAAAGGTATAGCGAGAAAGTGGGAAGGAAATATCGAATATTTACAAATATACCTAAGTGGGTTATCAAATAAAAGAGCATGACCTGTACATTACAAAACTGTTATCCAACGCAAGGAAATGTGGAGGGAGGGGTGCAAGTGGGGATGTTGCCCAGCAAAGCGGGTATATTTTACGCCACGCAAAGCGGGCGGGAAACAGCTAGTTGATTATATAAGTCCAACTTGCAAATTTCTGTTTTTTTTTTAATAAGATGTTTTTTTTTTGTAAGCTTTTAGTTTCAGTAGTTGTAGTTGTAGTTCAGTAGCAAAATTTCAGTTAGTTACACCGCATAGATATAACCGCTGGACAAAATCATCAAAAATATAAAATCATAATTTTTATAGTTACACCGCTAAAAATATGGTTACACCGCTTAGAATATTAGTAATTTTCGTTTATGCGTGAATATTAATAATTTAATTAAAGAATAATAGTACATTGTGAATAAGAAGCCTTAGTTTTTGTGCGCGATAACGACACGTGTTTTTATTATAGTGAGTAAACCCGATTATTCTCCTTCAATCCAATTAATTATCCTAGCTCATTATAGTACCCACATGGTTGACATGGTATTCGACAAAATCTAAGGTAAGTGGAAACATTTTCCCTTAAATTATATTCGTAATTATAGGTACACGGTTGAAAATCAGCTTAGAAATTACAGTTCGCTTTTTAAAATTCGTAAAATTAGAAAATTATAGCACCAATACCAAACACCCTCAATTTTCAACAATTCTAAAAGCTTATCTTTAACTTTATTTCAATGCCAACAGTGTTTAAGGTAGTTTGGCCGTAAATCCACTTTTCATAGGTACGTGATATAATTAAAAAATAGTTAATCAAGGTGTATAATTCGTAAAAAATAAAAATCGTTTGTCAATTAAAGTGCACAGGAAACGATAAAGAACATTGAAAACTCATATCTTCGTGAAACGAACAAAAAATTATTCATAAATATACAGGGTATGTGTATACATTAAGTATATGTATATCTAAGTATTGTATACAATAACGTGACTGTTGTTATGAATATAGTAGTATAACTACTTTGAAAGCAAAAAAATTCACTTTTGCAAGCAAATTAAAAAATTTAAGGCTAAAATACAAAATTTTGTATTTGGTGGTGTTTGGTTTTATAGGAACGGTATCCTTAAATTAATATTTGTATACCCATTAAAATTAATTTCGTTCATTTTTTTTTTTTTAAATTAATTAAATTATGGAATGCAATAATAACATAAACAAAGAGAAACAGAACACACCTACCGATTTCCCCAAAAAAATAACGTATATTAAAGTTTGGCCAACCAACGCAACGTATAAACTATACGCCATAATTTACAAAATAGTTTGTTAAATTAAGCGGAAAATCAAATAATATTTTAATAATCATATTTTGCTATAATTATTAAATTATATTTTATATATATTTTCGAAATAATATACATACCTAATTGAATATTTTAATTGAATTCTTGAAATACTCCCAAAAAAAATTAATTGGAATTTTCTTTAATTGAATAATACTTTTGTTTACAGAGTGTTGCAGTAGTTATTACTGTTTTAAACGGTGTCTATGTTAACTAAGTGTTGTCGTTTTTCGATAACTTTTTAAAAGCGATATTTTGGACACTAAAGGCTTCAATTGACAAATAATAGATAACGTTAAAATAATGTTTTCAATATACCTTTTTATAGCCGGGAAAGAGCTCTTTTCTAGGTCCAAAGTGTTGAAATTTTTGAAAAATAAGAGATTATTATAAATATCGCCAAAAAAAAAACTCGTTAACGGATTAATCGACTTCTATGATTATCGTAATTTATATATATCCATAAGCCTAAAATATTGAAGGATTTTAAGCTTGTACTGTCAAATAGCAAATTTTTCTAATCAGAAGTTTTGGCAATATTTACAAAAATATTATTTAATTCCTCTCAATTTAAAAAAAATATTTTTTTAGCGAAGTCCAGATTTTTTAAGGTAGTAATTTGTTTCCCGCCTTAGTCATGAAACTTATGCTTTCCTTATCATCTTAGTAATCCTCTGAAGGAATTTGGGTGCAAAATATGATAAATGAGATCTCTTGACTGATCTTGAAACTGTAGACCAAATCAAAATCGCGTCATTCAGCCTCAACACATGTTAAGAGGATGAAACGATATTTATTATCTAATAAATCTAAAATTTTTGAAAAGTATTTCTAATTCTAAGGAACATAGATTTTGAAAAGAAATGAAATTGCTTAGATAATTAAAATATGATTTCCGAAATATTCTAGATCATAAAGCCGCATGAATTCTAGAATTTAAATTTTGCAATAAATGATATACAAACGAATTCCGATATAATAATTTAATTTTGTTTTATATTTCATTTAAAAAGTAAATCATTTCAATTATTTGAATAACTGTGAAAAAATTAAACAAAACAAAAAATTATATTATATTTACAAAATAAATACATTTAAATACGAATTAAATTTATTTAGAAAATCATTTATTTGATTTCTTTCAAATAATATCTAATATATCGTGAGAAAAATTTCTTCTTTTATTTGATTTCTTTAAATATAAAAATTAAAAAAAATATATCATTTAATGCTTAATTGTTAATTTTTTTTAATTTAATTTATTTTAATTTTTAATTGAAAAAGTATTATAAAAATTAATTTATTTGAGTTAATTGTATCTAAAAATAATTGGAATACATTAGTCACGAATTTCATGGAAATAAATTAGAATTTTTGAATTTTTCTATAACGAAAATAGAGCTATATGGAAGTTAGACATGTATAAAATAAAATTGAATTTTACATAAATACATTATGAGTTATTTTCACGCTATTTTGAATATAAAGGAAAAACTGTTGGGAAAAATTAATCAATTTCGTTTAACAATTATAAATCACTACAAATTCAAATTGTTTATAGGTTTTTTTGATTGATTATTTATGTATTTTAAGTCGCTTATTTAAATCGATTGATCTTTTATTTCAAAAAATTTAGGAGATATTTGCAATCCAAATTGTTTTACACAGAAAAGGCCATTTTTATGTTGGTATGACTTTTTCTTTTAGTAGATTCAATACATTAAACTCTATATGCCAACAAAAGTTTATCTTGTTTGCAAAAAGTGAGAGTTGGAAAAGCAAGATGAGTCAGGTTCATATTTTTTTATCTATACGAAAACATCATTTTTCGGCAAATTTACAATACACGATTTTGATCTAGTTTTTATAATTATCCGACGAATTATTTAAGCCAATCATTACGAGTCTCTAGTAAGTTTTAATTAATACATAGTATGTTCTTAAACAACCCAAATTTGGGATGTCACTGCTTACATTATTCAGATGTTATTATATTGGGTATACTTTAAATAATTAATTAAGAATTCTTAATTCACCCTCTCTCCTCTATTATTTTCACAAATAAGAAAACTTCAGACCAATAGTTTAAATTCGTTGTAAAAGCAATAAAATTTTGCATTGAAAGTAGCGTGTTTGTAAACAAAATTTTATTAAAAATCATTACAATCTTTCATACATATCTATCTGTTCGAAAATAATCAGCTCAATTTCAGACCACTTATATAAAGTAAAAATTGTATTTTGAAAACCACATACTACACAATCAGTCATACCATTAAAATTTGAATACAATATTCACCAAAAATACGATGTAAATTTTAATATCCATAAAATAATAAAAACAGCTCTTAAGTGGTAATTGAGGTAATATTAACGACCTGATAGGTACCTTAGCACTCACTCTATATACAGATAGGGCCCATTACAATCATTATAATATAGAAGGTACCCAGTGTTTATTGAAAAAGCTATCAGTAAAGACAGGATATTGGCACCGTAGCTACTAAATAGATGTACCGATTATGATTTTTTGTTTCTTTGAAAGGGAATTTGCTCGAGAACGTTCTTTGGCTATGTTTCAAGAAATTCTACTCATCCGTTCAAGACTATCACCTCTTTTCTAGTTGTTGTCTTGTACACAGCACTAAACTCGCACTTGAAACATTGCTTAGAACACTTTTGGTCAATTTCAAACAAACAAATCAAAATCGGGTCATCCATTTAGGAGCTTCAATGTCACAGACAGACACAAACATCCCTCTTTGATATCGAGGGGTTAAAAATGAACTTCAACAAAGGTTGATGTGAGTGTTTATATCTGTTTTAGCATCCGCCAGTGTGATCCCAACGCTATGATTAATAAAAAGTTGTTTGGCAGCGTAAACATTACGACATTTTTACTAGTTAGTAAAAGGATTCGATTAATAATATTATTAATAAATGCGAAAGGAGAATAACTAAAAATCTAAATTACAAAATATCGAAATAAACAAACAGTAAAAGGGATCAATTTTGTATGCGAATTACTGGGAGTACGAAATTTAAAAGAGAAAACATTTCTTGAAATGTGATTTATATCGATAAAAAAAATTACAATGATCGAATTTTTCTCGATTATATTATCTTAAAAAAATTTCCTTATGGAAAGAATTGAAGCGATTTCTTAAAAAAATGGAAATAAATATTTTTGTGGAACATTTAATATGCTACAATTTAACTGTCTGCCTTTTTTAAGACGGCTGAATTTTCCTTTCTTATTAAAATTGGATAGGGATGAAGTTCATCTGGAACCTGAGGGCGATTTGCTACTGCGCATTCTAGTAAAAGCTGCAAACATTGTTCATTTTAAAATGATTTTATTTTTTTCATTTTGCATACCCTTTTTGCGATATAATAAAACTTTCATGTCATTTTAGTGTGCCTGCAATTTCAATATGATTTAGTTTTATGATCAACGAATGTAATTTTGATTTGCCGGACGAAAATTGGTTTATTTTGCTAGCTCGTATAAAGAAATATTCGAAGCTCCGCTATTTTAAAATAATGACAAAATTTGTCAAAGTCAAATTAAAATTGATTTAAAACGAAGAAGCTATAAGCAATCAAAGATAGCATTCAAAGGTTGCCCTTTGGCGAAAACCGCGTATGATATCACTTGTGGGTTTCTTTCTTTTCGTTTAATTAGGAATTTAAAACGATTATATATTGCATACAATTGTCAAGAATAATAATAAGAGAATTCTTAATCTGAAGTGATAAAAAAAATTTAGTTCGATCCCCTATTATCTTTGCTGAATAAAAAGTATACATACTATATATCAAATAAATTGTAATATATATAAAACATGCTTTAATCAAATAATGGTTTGTTGTAATACTATACTGACTACCGGCTGACTCCACCACGCTCTTATACAGTCTTATCGTATACCTACTCAATTGAGGAAAATTATAGTACACAATGTTTTATGGAAAAAGTATAAGTGTATTAATATACATTTGGCACGAACCAATTTGAATTTGTAAAAATAATTATTGGTTGCTTTATAAATGACTAGGTTGGTTTATGTTGTATATGTAGGTACCTCATATTACCATTTACATACAAACAATATTCTGTTTTTTTTTGTAATTTTGTTTTTTAGAGTAGCGATTGTAAGCAAGTATTATTCAACCGCAATACCTTATTACTTTATTTATTTGCAAATTGTAAATATATTTTTTTTCTATTTACCATATTTTAGTCGTAACTTGTTCCAGGAATGTTTCTACTAAGTTGTTTGTTTTTTTTTTTGTGATATTCTGGATTGTGAAAAAGAATCCATTTGTCATTAACAATTGCTAATTTTCAGTGATGTAGTGATGATAGACTTATACTTACAACTCACATTATAAAATTGACTGTCTCGAACTAGAGATTTAGTTTTGAAAAAACCAACTGATCATTGATATTTTTATTCTGAATTAGCCCTCACTTATCCTCCCTTTTGTTCACAATTTTATGGATTTTAATTTTTTGGTGGGGAAATCTAATTTTTTTGAAAATGAAGTTTTGTCCATGATACTCGATGATATTTTAACTTTCTATAGGTCCAATCATTAAATTAACCTGATTTTTATACTTTTTGGATCAAAATTACCCCATCGAACGAGTTTCATCAAATTCCAAAAAAAATTTTTTTTGCGATTTTCTCGATTTTTTAAAAGGACCCCTTAAAAAAATTTCAAAAAATCGGGAAAATTTTTTTATCTCCAATTTCGATAAAACTGTGTATATAAGGTAATTTTGACCCTAAAAGTACAAAAATCGTGTGCATTTGTTGACTGGTCCATTAGTTTTTGAGATACGGACTAAAATCGATCAAAATATTGCGATATCTCGGAAACTATGCATCCAATCGTTAAATTAACCTAATTTTTATATTGTTTGGATCAAAATTACTCCATCCACCGAGTTTCATCAATTTCCAAAACCAAATTTTTTGTTGCGATTTTCTCGTTTTTCCCTGGTTTTTTATGAACAACAATTACCAAATAATACGATTCATTGCCACAAAAATGGAATGAAATTCTCAGTACGTCCATAATATAAATTGAACTGAACCAATTCTAAGGTTCAACATACAAAATTGTTGACTATATAATTTAAAATGTTAAGAAAATTAGAATCAAATATCACAAACAAATATTGTAAAATAAACTTCTGTTATATATTATATTTTTAACCGACTTCAAACAAAAACGGAGGAGGTTATCAATTCGACTGTATTTTAAAAAAATTTTTTTTTTATGTTTGTTACCTCCGAACTTTTGACTGGGTGAACCGATTTTGATGATTCTTTATCTGTTTGAAAGCTGGTGCTCCCCGTTTGGTCCCATTTCATTTTGGTCCAGTTCTCAAAACGGCATCCATGAGAAAATCATTAAAGTGTTAAATTTGCATTAAGTATGCACGACAATAGGACGAATAACTCAATATTAATTCGATGATTCTTTTTTTAGTGACAAATTAGTTTGTGTAGTATTAAAATTAGTTCAGATTCACTAAAAATCACAAAATAAAAAAACTTTTAACAAAAAGAAAACCGACTTCAAAAGAAAAACTTTTCCAAAATAAATTAAAATGCACTAAAAAGTAAAAAAAATTACGATAATATAATGTAGTTAAAATTATTGTTATTTTTGGAGTCGGTATCAGCCAAGGAAACAACTCTAACAGAACAGTTTTCTACATTAGCTTGGCTGACACCGACTCCAAAAATAACAATAATTTTAACTACATTCATTATATTATCGTTATTTTGTACTTTTTAGTGCATTTTAATTTATTTTGGAAAAGTTTTTCTTTTGAAGTCGGTTTTCTTTTTGTTAAAAGTTTTTTTTATTATTTTATTGTTTTTTAGGTATTATTATTAACATGTACGTTAGCTATAACGGTGTTGAAAACTCTAAATAATTAGATTCTAAATAATTATTTTTAGGAAAAAATAACAACACATTTATTTAAAATTGATTTTTTGATTATCAGTTATAAATAAAATTAATTAATTTTTGTTTTTGGCAAATTATAGATTTTAAATAAATAATATTCGGCAAAAACAGCTTCAATACGTCATTGGTGGTATTTTTTTATCGATTGATATGGATAAAAATTGGTAAATGATTGGTATCTACAAGGTAAGACTAACGTGGGTGTCAAGCATTTACTTACTTTAGCGTTAAGTAAAATATTTGTTTTATTAATTTTAATAATTTAACCTTCACGAATGAACTTCTGGCTTATTGGACCAGTATTCTATCTTTTGAGCCACAACTGTTTTACTATGAATTTCTTTCAACGTTTTTACTTTGAATTTCTTTTCAACTAATACACATGTAATGTAGATAGACCTTTCATAATTTTTTATCAAATTATTTTTTTACCACCTAAAGTTACATAAAAAATCAAGTAGGTTCTAAAGAAAGGTAGTTGGATTTGATTTCGTGGGGTTTTCATATTCACACACTTCTCTGTCGCATTATATAAACTCGAGCGGAAAATAAACCCACAACCTCTTGCTTGCCGGATTCTGTCTTCTGATCTACAACCAAGTTATACGAACTGTTTTCAATTCTCTTCAATTTTCAATTTGTAAAGTAATCCATCCATCTTTAATAAAAAGTCTCTGCAAGGCTATACCTTTAAAAAAAAAACTGTTAACAAAAAGAAAACCGACTTCAAAAGAAAAACTTTTCCAAAAGAAATTAAAATGCACTAAAAAGTAAAAAAATAACGATAATACAATGTAGTTAAAATTATTGTTATTTTAACTACATTATATTATCGTTATTTTTTTACTTTTTAGTGCATTTTAATTTCTTTTGGGAAAGTTTTTCTTTTGAAGTCGGTTTTCTTTTTGTTTTTATTTTGCGATTTTTAGTGAATATGAAGTACAATAACTAATTTTTCACTAAAAAAATAATAATCGAAATCGGTTGGCGTGATATTGAGTTATTCGTCCTCTTGTCGTGCATACTTAATGCAAATTTAAGACTTTTATGGTTTTCACATGGATTCCGTTTTCAGAACTGGAAAAAAATGAATTGGGACCACACGGGAAGCATCAGCTTTCAAACAGATAAAGAATCATCAAAATCGGTTTACCCAGTCGAAAGTTCTCAGGTAACAAACAAACAAAAAAAAAAAAAAAAAAATACAGTCGAATTGATAACCTCCTCTTTTTTTGTTTGAAGTCGGTTAAAAAAGCCAGTGACTGTCAATTACTTACTCTAAGATTAAATAATATGTTTGGACAATTTTATTATTTTTAACCTTAATGATTTGAGGAAGGATCGAGATCAGATATTCTGGCTTGCCGTGTCAACTCTGCAACTATAATTAAAACATATTTAAACAAATTAATTTCTGAAAGTTTATTATTATTTTATAATAAAATTAATTGATTTTTGCAAATTATAGATTTTAAATAATCGACAACAACTCAATACATCGATTGATTTTAACAAATTTATTGTAATTATAATCGATAATCAATGGCTAATTTCTTACTTACTTATAATTCTACTAATTATTTTAATTTCTTAATTCGTATTATATATAGGTATTTTATATTAATGTCATCTTGATAATTTTAAATAAATAATTATTGGGTTTATTAGTTGATAGGCACCTACTATATTAAGTAGCAATTTCGAAATGGGGTTATATACCTTTCAAAATTGTTAAAATTCACCGAAAGTAGTTTAATTTTATTTTATTGCGGTTTCAGTGTTTTAAAATTGCAATCTATTTAATTACTATATTCAACTGACCACTAAGCGAAAGGAGATAATTGAACAAAATTACTGTAATTCGTCTAGATATTTTCGAATATGAATTTGAATAAATTGACTAAAATTTTAAAAAATCGGGCTGAAATAATGAGAGAAAAAGTGTTACTACTTAAATCATCAGAAGATGGCGAATCTGTTAAATTAAATTAGGTAGGTTTAGGAATTTTAAGACATTTTTTACTTTATTTATATACTCAAATTGGTGGACTGGGTTCCAATTTGTTAGAGGACGAACAAAGAGGTTTCCATTACTTGTATAAGAGATGTAAGAAACCCATCAAAATCCTTAGAAATTTCATTGTTACCACGAAAATCGAGATAAACAAAATGAAATGAAATTTATAGATAGAAAGTGGAGATGAAGCACCTATTAACAATATTTTAGGTAACGAAGTTTGCCTTTTTTTCAAAGAGAACGCAAATTGGTTTTTTAACTGCCTGATTCGTTTGTTCTCCATAAAGTGAGAATGAGGGCAGCCAATAACATGTTGTCGATTTTAAAGGCATTTCCTAAACTATTTCTAATTTGGAATAATAATAATTATATGACCAAAGTTCGTAAAAAAATATAATACCGTCAAATTGAATTCGGCGAATTTGCATTTAAAATTATAAAACTAAACATACAAAAGAACATATATAATATAGTTATAGACTTTCTCTAAAATTATAACATTTAATCCTTTTTTTTACTAAAAATAAGTATACTTTGTTCAAAATAATAATAAATAATATAATTATTTTAAAACGCGGTACTTGTGTGGACTTTCCCAACCGCTAAATTAAATTTAAATTTGAACAATATTATTGGTTTAATAATAAAATGTAATATAAGACTATTTTATGTAGTACTTTATGGTACCTAACCTAACAGTAAATAAATTATTAACAATAAATAAAATTATTGCTAAATTAATTTATATGTATCTCTATATATTTTTAATAAAATTAGGCCTGTAGTTTTCAATAACTCATTTTAGTAATATCCTATCTATTTGAATAAATTGTATTTAAGTACTTCTGATATATTATAGTTTCATCTTTCTCTACATAATACTTAATAGTAAACTTGAGTAAAAGCCGCTGTATCAAAAACTTCCTTGAAGTTCAATGGATATTGATATAATATGATTTCTTCAAATAATATTAAAAATGTAAGAAACATAGCTAAAAATATTCTCGATTAAATTAGCTTTCAAAATGATGTTCTGGAAACAAGTTTTTGAAACATGATCTCTTGATTAATAACATTCAAGTTGTGAAACCGTGTTTTTTATGTAAACATATAGACTTTTTTGTGTATGCAGAAAAAGTTTTAATATTTGGTATTTTTAACCCTTCCTTCCTGATCCAATGGAGGCTAATATGTTCACACCGTTTAAGGACTTCAAAAGGAAAAATAACTTTCCTGCAAAAATTGGTTTTTAGAAAACTTTTCTAAAGCTTTTACAGTTTTCCTCTGTAAAACTTTTATTAAGTTTTTTTTTATATTATTTCTTTGCCCTGTTTTTTTTCCTGCCTATAAATAATATTATAACTTAATTTTGTTCATTATGGAATTTGTATATCAAATCTGTAATAAAATTGCCTATAATAAAAGAGAAAGTAAATAAATTATATTATTTTTAGAGCCTGGTAGACTAGTTTCTTATATTTACGTTAAATATTTTCAACTCACCGGTGTCATGATTTTTAAAAATATCCACTGGCTGGCTTTAAATAGTTTTGATACCAAGAACAGTGCCAGCTCTTCTTTTCCCCAGAATTACCTTGCTAAAAGAAACGAAAAAATCTTTCTTCATGAAATTTCTTCATAAAAACATTATATCAGAAGTAATTGTTAACTTTTTAAATAATCTAAACTTAAGAACCCATAATATTGCACCAAATTATTTTTATTTCAATTATAATTTTAATTATTTATTTAAAAATAAAGAAACATTTAATAGTGTTTTTATTCTTTTTAGTAGTGTACGTATTGAATAAGTTATATCTATTAAAATAATAAAATAAAATATATACATTTTGTTCTATGAACTGTGTCATCTAAGTTTAATTTCCAAATAAACATTGGTAAAACATATTATCAAATAATATATACTATTATTATTTTATTTTTTTTATAGATACAGAATGTCACAGAACATATGGTGTGTAGAGCAGGCATGGGTGAGTTAATTTAAGTCGAAGTCACCATTTCTATAGCTTTATTGTGTATCTCATTATCCAAGTCTACATTGCTCATAGAGTAGGTAGCGAGACGGGTATGCGACTCTTCTACCTATCTCAGTTTCTCTAATAGTAATGAGATAGGTAGAAAAAAAAATGTTGTCTCTCTGTCTTACTCGTATTTTTGGTTTTCTACTGGTTAGGTTGTCACTGTCTTACTCGCATGTTAGTTCGGAATCCGAGGGACTTCTGTAAGTCACGTTTGCCCATGACTGATGTAGAGTAAACAGTGAAAAAAGTTCTAAATCTGAAGCTTTCTGTGTTAATGGTATTTTGAAAGTATTAGCACAGTTCGCTTTTTCTACTATTTGATCCCGAAAATAGTTTTGTCGATGTACTAATACACCCTGTAAGAATCATATTCATTAATTATTTATTTATCCATTTTTTTGGGATCGGGTGGTGTTATTGACATTAGGTACTGCACAAAGTGTATTTATACACTCTATACTTACTAAACAGGAAATTAAACAATTTTTATTTAGTTAATATTTATTTTATTTTATTTTGTCTACGAATCAAAACTTTTATTTATTTCTTTATTTGTTATATGTTGTGTAAAAAAACTTTTGAAAAAATTAAAAAAAAAATGTTGTCATCATTCTATTGTGCAGGAGGTACACGGAGTGCATTTTTTTAGTACTCAATGTATATGGTATAATACTAATATAGGTACTCAATAGAAGATTATATGATTTATCTGATAATTTTTAAATTTGAAAACGTGATTATGTTCAATATCTGTTATAAAGACTGAATATAAGACGCATCTCACGCCTTTAAGCATTAATTATTATCTTACAAGTAAAGTTATTTAATTATTGTATAATTTTTAGTCTGTTTTCCGTTTATTAACAAGTGTTTTTCGTTTAAGGTATTTCGATACCAAAAAAATGAAAATCATCTAAAAAATTTGAAATTTTATTTATCAATTAATCATTTTTTTATTCGTCTTTTGTGAAAAATTCATAAAAATTCATCGAATTTCTCTGTATGGTTTAGGAGAAACTAACTATCAAAGACAGTATTTTTAACAAAAAAAAAAATTTCATTTTTATTCACAGTTCTTAGAAATCTCTCGTATTTCTAAGAAATGATGGCAATTTTCTTCGTTTTGGATCCAATCAAAAGCATGAAATAGGATCCTCAAAATATTCAAATATTTTGGGGATCGCATCGAATATTGACTTGAAATCGATAAATGGCAACGTGAGATTTAGTGTCTAAAGATTGACATACGAATTTTCGATACATAATCAATGCAGTTCAATTGCAAATTTCTTTTCATTTACTTTTCAATATTTAAATCAATCTATTGAAAATTATCGTATAAAAATTCTCCATGTAAATCTTTAATATTATCAAGCTTCAATAACATTAATTATATTAATTAATGAAATATACACAACACACAAATATAATAATTAATAGTTGTGTTATGTTTGGTTAAATTGTTTCTATTTCTTTTGTTTGAAATTTTCTACGCAATTCAACATGTAGATCGCATCGCCGCCGTGCATTGTGTGACGCGATCTAAAACCATTGATGTTTTTTTGTTTTGTTGTTAAATATTACTATATGATGAAAAAACAATTGAATGATTAATTATTTTTGTTTTTAGAATTTAGTTCGATTGTTTTTTCTTTCTTTTTTTTTTCTTTTTATAAAGAATCAATAATTTATTTGTGAAATAAAATCAATAGATGAATGCATTGAAACTAATTAATTAAGATTGTTTTATTTTTTTTTTTTAATTATTTATTTTTAAGAATTAAATTCAGAGCATATTAAATTGGATTTGAAAGTTTTATTTGTTTTATTTTATTTATTTTATTTATTGATTGATTTGGGATTGAGTTAATATTAGTGTTTTAAAAATTGAAATTTTATTTTTTTTCATATGCAGTGGAATCTCGATAAATTGAACGTCATGGGAAATGTAAAATATTTCGAGTAAATGACTTTTCAACATTACGAGTAGTTCGAGATATAGACGATTTTTTGCAAATATTTCGACTTAAAAAGGTGTGATTAGGTATATTTTACTAATTACGACTTACAGAGTTTGCTTTTTCTGAAATTCGAGTTACAATGTATAAAAATATGTACTAACAATACCTCGCAGGGAAATAAAATTTTGTTCCAGTGACAAAGTTTAAATAATTCGAGATACCGCATTTCAAGGGGCTCAGTGGAAGGGAATGTGATTTGTTTTTTTACGTATCTACTGAGGATTACGACTTAATGAGGTTCGAGTTATAGAGAGTAAACTGTATTCATATAATACATTAAAAAATTTATGGGCTAAAGAGACGATTTTTTGCAAATATTTCGACTTAAAAAGGTGTGATTAGGTATATTTTACTAATTACGGCTTACAGAGTTTGCTTTTTCTGAAATTCGAGTTACAATGTATAAAAATATGTACTAACAATACCTCGCAGGGAAAAAAATTTTGTTCCAGTGACAAAGTTTAAATAATTCGAGATACCGCATTTTAAGGGGCTCAGTGGAAGGAAATGCGATTTTTTTTTACGTATCTACTGAGGATTACGACTTAATGAGGTTCGAGTTATAGAGAGTAAACTGTATTCATATAATACATCAAAAAATTTATGGGCTAAAGAAAAAGTATCAAGTCGTCCAAGTGTTAGCGAAAATTACATTTCTTTCTGGAAAAACTGTCGAATTAATTGCTGAAATCAAAATCATTATTAAAAATATTGCGATAAAAATATAATATATGTCTTCATTTATGCCCGTTAAGCTTTATCCATGAAATAATAAATACATTTCACAGTTTAAAGTTTAAACTCCACCTTAGATTAGTGTTTCATTCAATGAGACTTGTTTTTATTGTAATTATCTACCATTTCATTTACATAAATTTATAGTTTATAAAATAAATTTCTATGTAATAAAATATATTGAAAATAATAATGTCAAACCATAAAATTACACTTCACACCGGTATTGTAGATCAGATTATAGTCCAGGCAACAAACAAAGTTTTTGTCTCTTGGAAAATTACGAACCACAAAAACAAATTATTTAAATCTGTAAAAAAAATCTATCTCGAAGATTTTCTGTCAAAAAAATTTTATATAAGAGCAACCTTGACCATTTCATACACCATCATTCTAATCATATTAAAGTATATCATATTCGCACCGTGCATGAGTTTTATTTTAAGCTGTTTCCATGGTAACCATAAACTTACTTTATTATTATAATTGTATGGATGGACATATAAGTTTATGGCTTGCATATATGGAAAATTTTATATTAGCTTGTAACAAAATATTTTCACAATTTCTAATGCTACAAGATTCGTTAAATGTTGTTATACCATGTGTATATGAAATATACATAGTATATTAAGTTTAGTCCCAAGTTTGTAACGCTTCAAAATATTGATGTTATAAATAGAATTTTGGTTTAGGTGTTCAGAAAATCACCTAATTAATCCATTTCCGGTTGTCTGTCCGTCTGTCTGTCAACACGATAATTCCAAAACGATATCAAGCTGAAATTTTTATAGCGTGCTGAGGACGTAAAAAGTGAGGTCAAGTTCGTAAATGAGCAACATAGGTCAATTGGGTCTTGGATCCGTAGGAACCCACCTTATAAACCGTAAGAGATAGAACAAAAGTTTAAATGTAAAAAAAAAATAAACAACTTTTATTTGAAACAATTCTTCGTAATCAGCACTGTTTACCAGTGAGAGCGTAAATTATGATATTTCAACAATTAACTCAGTCAATTGTTTGTTTTCACTTGTTTTTCAATAATTTCAATTTGACATTTACTATACCATTTTCAAGTGAACAATTGAAAGTTAGTTAGTCATATTTAAAATAAAACGCATGATTTATTGCAAATTTTATATGATAACTGCGCTACGGTCGATTTAGCTATCCAACAAGAGTAACCGATCGACTAGAGTGGCTAGACTAAAACCGACAAACTCACAGACAACACCATTGATATAAATAAATATAATAATGATTGCTCTATTTTGTTACATACTCCAATGCAATGTTACTTGTTGTAATGTTTTGTAATTTGTTACAACAATGTAGAATGAAATGTAGCCGTTTTGTAGCAGAGAACGTAGCTGTGTAGTAATAAATGTAATACAAATTAAAACAGCAACAACAGTGAATAAATTTACGATCAAATAATTTTAAATAAAATTTATATGTCTGTTGTAAAAAGGGTTTATCATTCAAAATGATAGAAAATTTAAAATTTAATTGAACAAGTTGTGTATGAGATACCATGTCGGAGAAAAAATGATCCCTCGTTGTTTAAAGCTTCCTACCAAATCAAAAATATAATTTTGCTGCTTCTGATCTATGGTAAGACATGATTTTGTGTTAGCATTTACCAACTTGTTACAGTTACAGTCGGAGGGCCACTAAGATTGAGAAGTGTTCCACAGAACGGTCCCCCCGATTGTAATAACACTTTCCGATGAGCATATTTCTTGTTTCCTACTTTTAGAGCGTGATTTTGTCGTGGTCGTGTATTAGTTTTTGCACTTTATTTTTATTGTATGTTAAATTGGTGGTACCTAAAATGAAATTATTCACCATGAGTTGGATCTTGAATGTATGGATTTAGAAAAATTTACTTTTTTTGTGTGTTGGTAATCATCGTTGTTGCAACATAAAATAACAATTAATGTAAGTATTATATGAACAGTTTGGTTTAAAAATGCAATTAATTTATCTTACCCACTTCTTTTTACAAGCTCAATAAAATAATCCCGAGAAATACTGAATAATCCTAAAAGGATGTTTGAATTTAAAAAAAAAATGTAATATAACATTCAAATACAGAAAACAAAACATTTTCGGCGTTGTGCATATCTCGAATAATTTGACAGTAGTATACATTTTTCCTTAGGGGAATCATTTTCTCCCAATAGCTCTTCAAAATTTAATTATATTTGAAAGAGCCTTTAATATAAATTTGTGTGATATATGAAATCAACCAAACATAAAATACTGTTACTCTTATATTATTGACAAAACCGATTGATTGAACTTCTTACAAAATGACAAGCATGCGTATGGGTATGGGTATGGAGGTTAGCGGGCCATGCTCGAGCATCGGGCCTCGAAGCTATGGTTCAGAGCACCTAGCCAAATAGACCCTTGTACTCTATCCCCGCTACGCTTTTCAGTGGCTATTATAACCAACTGATGTACTGAAACCCAGGATCTGCCAAGCGCTGAGTTTTGTAATTTCTTCTGGTTCGACTATGGCCGGACCAAACCATTTCCTTCGATGCTGTATGAGCGCCGGGCAGTTACAGAGAAAGTGGATCGATGTTTCTTCTGAATTTTCTCCGCATCTGTCACACGCGGGAGATGGTCTTTTTCCAATCTGATGTTGGAACTTGTTCAGGTTATTATTCCCTGTGAGTAACTCTACGATGACTCTCATATCAGCTCTGTTTAGTTTCAAGATCTTCTCGGCTCTGTTACCGAGCGAATTTCCTTCACCCAACAGGCTTTTGGGGATTCGCCCTCCTTCGTAGCGGGCCCATGCCTTTAATTGTTGGTTTTTCAGATTATCTCCTAATCTGTTAAGACCTTCTTGGTATGGCAAGCATAAACTGCCTATAAAATATTTTTAAAATTCTATCATTTTACATGAATAACCCATTTTTATATTTCACTCTGTTATCCTGGTTTTATAATATAGGGCTGTATATAGTTATCTTTGTTACGTTTTTAATTTTCATTATCATCAACGCTTCACATGTAAATGTGTGTGATCTTTTTAAGTTAAGAGGCAACAACTGTAATATTTTATGAGAAACAATTACATGGAAGGAGATTTAAAGAGGACGTGGGAATGAATTTAATGGAAACTAGTGGAACTGTATGTACGAATCCATCCAAACCGGTACCGAATTTGAAAAATTTCATCAATCTGGATCTTGGTTTTAGAGGCTAAAATTATTTGAAATTAGCTTCATTTCTAGGTGAAAAACGTTAATTGCAAACTAAATCTAGATTGTAGAGTATTCGGATTGTTGAGAGTAATTTCAGAATTGCTTCGAAATAAATGTAGGTATCTAATGTAAACCTAATCTTTAAATAAACTTTTTTTTTCAATATTTTAGGACAAAATTACTCAAAATACTCATTTTAATAATCATTTTCTCGATTTTTCCAAGATATACCCTCTTCTTAAGAAAATTGCAATAAATCGTGAAAAATTTTTTTGGTCTTCGATTTGGACCCTTATGACTGAAATAATAATATAATTGACTTAAAATTTTCCCGATTTAAAGGATAAAAATCGAAAATTACTAAATTTTTTGAGATAACATTCTAACTTCGTAGAATTTGACTGTATTACATATTATTGATGGGGGGGGGGGGCTACAATTTTAATAATTACTTACAAAAGTTTATTTTCTTGGTTCTTGTAAGAGGGAATTACCCCGATTACCTTCTTTGAATGAGCGCTTTGGGTTTAATCTTGCAAGTGAATTTTAAAACAGTTATTCTCAACCGATTGAGCTAAAATCAGAGTATAGCATACCGAATCTTATCATTTGATTTGTGATTTGTCGAATTACAAGGTACACTTTTACTATATCCCGGACTGTAGGAGGTCTTAGACATCTATAATCCGACAAATTCGATAGATCAACACGGCCCTCCAAAACGTTTGCCGAATTACCGGGGTTCTATTGTGTGAGTATTTGACTCATAGAAATAAGAAAGAGAAATAATTATTTTCTACTTTTTAGTAAAATAAAAGCTTGTCTTATAAAAAGTATTTTTGTATTAAAATTTTTATTACTAGTAAAGGTACTCATTCTTCTTGATAAATGAATAGGTAAGGTTTTATAATTTGGACGTCCCCTTTCTTCCAAAATGGTTCTCCGCTCTTGCATATACTCAACAAAATGGTCGATTTAACGTTATATACACTTGTATACATACATATCCACAATGTTAACACTATAACCCTCAACAACAACACATTATATTTACATTGTAAACATAACAGTTTTGTTCTACCTTGATGATATGTTGTTTGTTTTAATTTTAAAATATCTCTTTCCACACATACTTATACACATACATACACATAGAGTAAGGTGTTGTTCCATGTGGACAATGTACCTCGCATCACTATTCACTTCTATATGAAGAAAAAGTTCATTTGCCAGAAGACAAGCAACTGAAAGAATACTGTGACGCGCAAACTGTTAACTTGTTATACAGAAATAACAACTCTGTAAAAAACTGTCTATAGACTTTTACGGGAAGGTTATGGTCAATCTATGCGTCCCAGTAAGCGAACAATTCGCACCATTGTGCAAAAGTTCGAAGAAACTTTTAACATTTTGGATAGTTCAGTCAAGAATACGCCATTGGGTTTCTTTTTGGAGCACCTAAAAGCAAACATCCGTCAAGTTATATCCGAAGTAAACCACCGATATTTGTAAAAAGTCGTAGAAAATGATCTAGATGGAATTAGCCTCAAAAGGTCCAGAGGCAGCCATTTGTCGGACTTTCAATGTTTCAATAATCTATTAAGATTCAAAGGCTACGTTTATATTCAAAGGCTACCTCAATATGTTGAAGACAATTGCTCTATATGATCCGGGATACATTGATATATGATCTATGGTACATTATGGTCTTGTAACACGGATCACGTTATAATAAAAAAGAAACATAAAGCTTGTGTTATATTAAAAATGTCAAAAAGATATAGTGTGTAAGAATAATGCTGCTTTTTCTAAAGTATCTCTAAAAAAGGAATACCTAAATGTAAATTGTGATCCAAGGGACAACACTTCACCCCATGTACACTGCATCCCAGCATCCATTAAACAAACCCATTTCAAGTCAGTTTTATAACATGAAATGTAAATTGTAAAACACACAAATTCATCACAATCATTTAAATTAATTGAAACAAATTCCTTTTATATATTATTTATTTTATTTCTTTTTAAAGTGTAGGTACTCATTTCTTTTAAGGCACAGAAACGGTAAAAGAGATAGCCATAACTTACTTCACAATCAAAATAAATTATTATTCGGGACGTTCCAATGAAATTGATAAAAGAACATATAAGCTTAACAGGTGTACTTTGAAACTATGTGGATCCTTAAAGCAGCTTCCTGTCATAGCAATTCTTAGGATTCAGTGATAAGTGATTCAGAAAACCGATAAATAAGGATATATTCTTCTACGTTGGATATATCGGGAACGATGCCTTGAACTATTACTGTAGTTTCTGTCAGCTGTGGTGTCAGTTTTTCGCTAGCTATCACTCATGTGCTTCATTCCGAGACCAGGACTCTACGTTCTTGAAACTCTAGAGCCAGGTTAATTTTGATGACAAATTTGAAAAGTATGACTCAAATTTAGTAGGATTAGATACTTGATTTATCAAAATTGGATAAAACTTGGATGTGATAGAGCAAAATTAAATTTTTTGGAATCTGATGACGTTACAAAGTTCAAAAATTCGATTTTTTTGATAACACAGCAAATTTGATACGATAATAATGGAATTTTTTTTGGGACCCACTAATTTTGGGTCATACTTTTCAGCTGTTATGCCAGTTTTTCGCTAGCTATCACTCATGTGCTTCATTCCGGGACCAAGACTCCAGATCCTTGAAACCTCTTAGAGCTAGGTTAATTTTGATGACAAATTTGAATAGTATGACTCAAATTTAGTAGGATTACATACTTGGTTTATCAAAATTGGATAAAACTTGGATGTGATAGAGCAAAATTAAATTTTTTGTATTTGGATGACTTCACAAAGTTAAAAAATTCGATTTTTTTGATACCACAGGCAAATTTCATCCGATCTTATTATAATTTTTTTTGGAACCCACTAATTTTGGGTCATACTTTTCAACTGTGATGTCAGTTTTTTGGTAGCTGTCACATATGTGTTTAATTCCTGTTCTGAATTTCGTAGAACAAGGGCAAATCAAACGGCTATAAAGTATTTGGAATGATAAAATAATAAGAAAATAGAATTTTCGATAAGCATTCTCGTGATTTATACACCTTGCTTCATTTAGATAAGAAATCAAAGCGCATGAAAAAATATACACCATTAAAAATATTCTAAATACATTTTTAATGTGATCTAATATAGATAATATTCGAATCGAATTACTAGAAAAATCATGATATACTTTTAAAGTAATACCAATGTAATATAAATTGTAAATATTAAATTAATTGATAATAGCTGTAGGTGTATAAAATGACGTGATATTATGAACAAAAACATTGAAATAAATAGATTTGACATGAAAAACGATTTTCAATCACTAACATTTGTCCTCTTTCCATATATTTATTCTTATCAGTTACGTTACATGTAATATTTCTATAGATTTAGGGTCAGGCAGCCACGAATGTACATTTTACGAAAGAATATCTTGGCTCATTAAAGTCCGCCTGAAATATAGACATTCCTAATTCATTTTTGAAGGCAAATGGGTTTTAATTATTTTCAGTTTGCTGAAGTTGTGAGGGATCATAGTTTGCAATGTCGTTGATAATGAGCAGTACATTCTTAAAGCTGTACTAACATTAGAAAAGCATGACGTGCTTCTTACAAGTCATGCTTTTATAGATGTTCTTATTGGTAAAATGATTGTAAAACTTGATGATGAGGCCAGGCGTGATTCAAGGTTATTCAATACGAACTTATATGGCAATATATAATTTTCTGGGCTGGCAATAAAAATAAGACAGAGGGAAATAAGACAGGCAGAAAATAGAAAAAAAAGGGAAGCAGTTTTATTCTTCGGAATCACTACCTTCTCTCTCTCTTCCAAAGTAGATCAGGTGGTCGCAATTAGTGTATAAAGAAAATATTAGCATTTAATTTACCGTGCATAAGTTTTGCGACTGAATTAGTTATAACTTCTGCTGGCTCGGATCCTAGCTAGCTAAGAACTAGTGGCGCCTAAGGCCGGCCCTGATTGAATCTAATTAAAGTTTTATATAAATAAAACCAAAAAAATATACATAATACTAATACTTCATAAGTCTAGGATTAGAAATTTCGAAAATCACATTGCAAATCAATTATTTTGTCCTTGAATCGTATACTTAATGCGTTAAGAATGGCACGATGGATGCTAAGAATGATTTTTTTGAGGGCCGCATTTGCCCAAAGTGTCCCTCATTTTAAAAGAAGATGCTGAATGGATTCTCCGCTTTGAGAATGGTCTGATAAAATGGTTGAAATGATTCTTCATATTTAAATATAGTCGTCAATAAGATTTTTTCTTAATTCAGCTTGTCGTCTTAATTTTCATAAATTTTTTTGGAATGAAATAGCTCTGAAAGTGGAATCCCCACTAACCAAAATATCTACCTATCAAATTTCCGACCATTCTTAAATAAATTGGTAAATTCTGAGACTGGTACTAGACCAACCACCATAAATAAATGTTCATTGTTCATTATTACAAAATAGCCAATGATTTTAATTTATTGATAAGATATCTATTTTATAGAATTTTTTTATATACCTGTGTAAACTCTGTAATAGATAAATATGATATTGTTTATTATTCATTATTTTTATTATTTTTTTATGCTTTTATAATTGTATGGGCTATTCCATACAGAATCTAATTACCAATACATCACGTAACTTTTTCAGTTATTGCCACACGTTCCAAAGTTCGTTTAGTGGCATTGTTTTGACAAGTCTACACCATACTTTATGTTGTGACGATTCTCAGAAATGCTGCGTTTTCCAGCTTGATGTCTCTAAACATCTCAATTTAAACGTGTGTTAAATTTTTTCGACCACATACTCCTTACCAATTGTAAATAAAAGATTATGTGGTCTTAATATTAAGATAATTTTTGTCCGACAAATGCATTGATCGTCGGTTGAGCTCACCGACCGTAGCACGATAATTTAACTAGTATTGATTGAGTATTGATTAGTGATGAACGTTTAATAAATAGGTATATGCATTATCGATCGTGTTGCTCGACGTTTGAAACATTTCAATCTTTTTTTTCTCTTTCTAAAGAAGTCAATATTATGACAATTATATTATTACGCAGAAGTTTTTTTGAATATTCTTTCTCTTGTTAAAATTTCCATTATAAATTATTGTACGAAAATCACACCGCTCCGTAATGATATGAACAAAGTATAAAACAGTGAATACTAAAACAAACAAAATCAATTTATAACTTTAGTTTATGTTAGCTTTTGTTGGTTGGTAAAATAAACGAAATGTTTATAGAATAGCCCATATCAAAAATTTTACCAATATTTATCATTTAGATATTAATTCATAGAATTTTATAGAAATTAATTTATAAGGGGGTGAATATTATATTAGGAATTAATTTAAAATAACTAATAATTATTGATTATATATACAGAATGATTCTATTAACCGAAATTAGCATGGGAAAAACCATTTATGAATCTCGTTTTTGAGGACCCCCGGCTAAAAAGAGGAGTGTTATAGGTTTATCGTATCTCTGTATCTATTTGTCTATCTGTGGCATCGTAGCTCCTAAACGTACGAAACAATATTGATTTTTTTGGTTTTTGTTTGAAAGGTAGTTTGATCGATATTGTTTTAGCTATTTTTCAAGTGCGAGTTTAAGGTTCCGTACTCGATTACAACTAAAAAAGAGCGTTTGATCTTCAAGTGACAGTTTTTCTCGGTACAAACACACTCGATAAAATTACTTAAAATAAAAACAAAAATAGATTCGTTTGTTAAGGAGCTACGATACCATAAACTAATCGATCAGACCTAATTTTATGTTCAGATCATTAAAATCTAATTTCTAATAAGCATTTTCGCGAAGTATAACTTATATTTACGAGACTTAAATCTTGATCCAAAAAAGCATAATTCGTCGAGCCTAATGTTTCATTCAAAAACACGCTGGCTACTATGAACAATTACTTTGGATATGCTATGGCTAAAATCTTAACAATAACCTTTTTACTTCAATATCAAAGTAAAAAATAATTTTTTGGGCATTATTTTTTGAAACATCCTGGCTTCTTATGAGCTAGAGAACATGCACCTGAAATAGTGGATTTCGAAAGACCCTATACAATTTGTTTCTTAAATCATCAATTAGTGTGAGAGAGTACATTACATTAAACAATGTGTATAAGAAAGATACTATTACATGTCTGCTTGCATGCTTGTGAACAGTAGCAGTAATAATAATAATAATGAATAATAATGGGGTTTAACCTCCGTTTCTCTGACATATACGCCTATAACAGAGGCCACCCACATCATTATTTGTGAATCTTTATTTATTTAATTACAAATTATATTTACAATTACATTTTTGATGTGGGTGGAACCGGTTACTACGTTCTTATCCAAGCGACGACAATGTGATCAATTCTGCACTCCCATTAATTATAATTGTTCACACTGCCGCTGCCTGGATTCGAACCCGCAACCTAAGTCTAAGTAAACTAACGGTCTATAACTAATGCCTTAGACCGCTCGGCCACTTAGGTAGTAACAGTAGCAGTACAATTTTATCAATACAAACATGCAGGCAGACACATTTTAGTATCTTTCTTATACACATTGCCTACTGAACATGTACTCTTACACTCATTTGCTAGTGGGAAATTTTTTAGGAAGCATCCTATATAAAATATGATAAGGTATTTGATATATATAAGCAAACAATATAATATTTATTACACTATTACTACAATGTATTATAATAATCAAATAATAATGGATGACTATTTGATGATATTTTGTCCTAATTACCCTCTATTGTTGTAGCCATGACAATATACATGTATACGTATATACGTATTACAACAATTATAATATACATTACACTTACTATATACTAATATTTATTGGAATAAAAGGCTATAGCTAGACGAGATAGATAGGGTGAGTTAATGTTTATGGATTGTGAACGGAGGGGATGAAGTGGGGTTGATAGGTTATTTGTATAACACATGTATTATTTAAAAGTCGACTACTGTATTGTATCCGTATCGTGTATAAATAAATCAGTTTAGTCGTTTATATAACGACAAAAAAATAGGAGAATAAGGCTAACATAGTTCTTGTTTATATAAAATCATTATACTTTGTAAACTAGATTAATGATGAATATTGTGAAATATATATTGGAGAACTTTCAAAATTAAAAAATGACTATGTGAAAATTAATTAAGTCGATAAGTAAAAGATACAATCAAATTTAAAACACAGTAAGAATTACATTTATCCTATGGATCGGAAGAAATTCTGCACTGGTAGTAGTAAAACTAGCACTATAAATAATACTCGCATGATACCCGCTCGCTTCGTTTGACAATTTCTAATTTTAATTTAAAGGCCACCACGCTGTAGCCTTAAACTCCCCTTCTCTCACTTATCCGCCTTTCATAACACTCTAAATTTTATTATGAATCCAAACTATTTAGTCTTGGCCTAAGTTGGAAGAAACTGCCAATAACTTTATAATATATAGCCTATATCTTTATATATTATGTTTTATTCTGATTTTATTCTGATATATTATTGTAAAGTTGCATTAAAATCCATTAAGTAGTTTACGAAATCGTCCAAGGAACTGGACGGATAACTGCTATCTTTCTATATTTTAGCCTATGTGTCATTATGATATATAAGCTATATTACTGTAAAGTTTCATTCAAATTGATCCAGTAGTTTTTGCGTTGAAAGCGAAACAAACAAATAGACAAACAAACAAATTCACTTTCGCATATATAATATATAGGATTTATTTGAATGTTCACCAAAATTTTGATAAGAGCATAAGAATTATCTGTATCTGTTTTGCTCCTAATAAAACCATTCCCTTAATAAGGAACCGTCTTATAAGAGGTAAGGAATCGGCTTATAATTTCAAGATAGACAATTTTCAATTTATTGGGTTTTTAAGTGGTGCTCCGGTCGGTTAGTGAAACTGTTATCTAAAAAACTGTAATTCAAAGTGGATTTTAAGCCTGTGGAAACGTTTTTAAAGAATCACATTTAAGTATGGCTAATTTTAATCCTGGCGACAAGGTTCAAAAATGCTTGAAGAAGAAAAGTATTCATAAATACATATTAAAAGAAATCATTATTGAATCGGAAACTTTGTTGATGTTTAAAATTATGAAAAATTGCACCTTTGAAACAAATTATAGTCAACAATTCGAAGTTTTTTAATCAAAAATAAGTAATTAAAAATATCAAAATCTTACGTTACCGTCCAAAAATAAATAAACGTATTCAATCGACAAAGTTCACATACAGTTAAAATCGGATACAACGACATTGAAGAGGCCAACAATTATGGTCGTTATAAGCGGTAAAATAAAAATAATACGGTTCATAATAGTATATTATCATGTTGTTTTGTTTAACTGGTAAAGTATGTATACAAACATAAATAAAAGCATACATATGCTTGCGTTGGTTGTTATAACCAATGTCATTATAGCTTACTTTAACTGTTATTCCATTTTTTCAGTTCACAAAGTATACTATGCAGAAGTTAATAATATAAGATATTTGACAATAAGGGTATTAAATCCATACCTATATTAAATATGTATAAAGTTTACTATTGTATATATACTAAATGTTGTATTAAAACCCACAGAATAGTGTACTGTACAGTAAATAGTAGGTAATTATTATAAATCTATCGTAATAATAATATGTCAATTGCCCGTTACATTACAATCCATACAAATCACATAAATCAGAATTTGAAATCTTAATAAATCTAATAGACCTCAATCTGCATTCGACATGTATACGAGTGAGTTGTATTTAAATAACGGAATATTTTCAATATTATATTGAAATTTGAAGCTCTAACATTGTGATTTTTCATTTAATACTCGTCTTGCACATAGACAAGCCCGGTAGCTAGTCACGAATTTTGATATTACAGGAATTTCTAATTGAGCGATAAATTCTTATATGATGTAAAACTTGCAACTCAAATAACATAATAATAATAATAATAATAATAATAATAATGGAGTTTAACCTCCGTTTCTCTGACATATACGCCTATAACAGAGGCCACCCACATCATTATTTGTGAATCTTTATTTATTTAATTACAAATTATATTTACAATTACATTTTTGATGTGGGTGGAGTCGGTTACTACGTTCTTATCCAAGCGACGACAATGTGATCAATTCTGCACTCCCATTAATTATAATTGTTCACACTGCCGCAGCCTGGATTCGAACCCGTATAATATAACTCAAATAACATTGAGCGATAAATTCTTATATGATGTAAAACTTGCAACTCAAATAACAAAACACCTCAAAAACCTTAAGATAGATTTGAGTGTCAAATTTACTCAACCTTTATCATACTTGACCAGTGCCGCATTTACCATTTATACAGCCTAGGGTTTTCCGCCAAAAAATCAAACAAGAATTTAAAAGATACTTTTCATAACGTTGAAATCTCTAAATATATCTATAAATCACGGGTTTTTATTGCACAAATCGTTCAATAGATTATATAAGAAGTAAAAGTCGCCGAGTGCTATTAAATTAGAGGATGGTAATTGTAGATAGGAGTGAAAAAGCACCCCTTTTGGTTTTTTTCAAATATTTCGTAAAAGAAGAAAAATTTTGATAAATTTTATATAAAACTTTTTGTAGATAATCAAATTTGCATGCGATTAGTGTTTTTAAATATTGAAAAAAATAGTTTCGTGCCTAAACGAATGGCATAACCCATATATATAGCCTAATGATATGATGATGTTCCTTAGATTGATCTGAAATAACACGTTGAACGTAGCACTTCCAAGTAAAGTTTGGTGGTGCTGCTTCTAGATACATTAAGGTGCAGCCCATGGTACATTATGATGCTGTACCAAGGAAAACAAACAAATTTAGTACTGAGGAATTACTATACTTATAAACAGCATTTCTATTTTAATATTTTCAAAAATTGGTACCCCTATCTGTCAAATTGTTTCTTGATATTAATCTAAATTAATTATTTTAATTAATATTACTATATAGGATAAACATTAAAAATAATTCAATGTAATCAACCCAAGAAACAATTATAATAACATTAATTAAAATAAAATCAATTTTTAAACCTTAATCTAGAATCTCCAAAACATTTTTCTACCAATTTCGTGACAATTTTTAATTCTGGTTAGTAATTAAAAGTCTGTTTGTGGATGAAAGTTTGATAAAATGATACAATTCTTAGTAATGTAACATTTCTAATTGTGAAGAAATCTAATGAAAACACTAAGATGACTAGACTTGCATACTGTTTGGAAAACGCTGGTCTAAAACATTTAAATATTTAAAAAAGCATATGTCTCCTAAATTATCTATGTTCGGTAATTAAAATAAAAGCACTCTGATTTTTAATTGAACGCACATTAAAACTAAAATCCATATTTAATTATATTTAATTTTTCCGATGTTATCACTTTCTATGTATTTTATCAAAGCCGTAATCGTAAAATCATATTCATTTGTTTTTTTATTAATGATAATTCGTTTTCTGTATATGTTTAATTATTCCATAACAAAACGTTTTACTTATAATTATTTTACGTCAATAACGTTGCGTCAAAAACCCATTTTTCAGGCTAAAAACCCGTCTATAAATATTTTTGAGCTTTACCCAAAAATCATGCATCAAGATAAAAGTACCTTTTGTATGATTTTTATAGAGCCAAATTGAATATTTTTCACTTTTTAATCGAATTCAAAAAAAGGAGAAGGTTCTCCAAATAATTGTATAGATTGTACGTACTTTTTAAGTATGATAACCGATTTTTCTCCCAATTGAAGACCGATTTTGAAGTTTAAATGGTTACAGTGGAGGTGGTTCTACTATAGGAGTACTGGAATGTGCTCTATCCACGAAAGGCACATGGCATTTATCCTGAAATTGTTAAAAAAGGAAAACTTCGGATAAATATAAATAGATATGACGGTAACATTATTTGTAAACGCAGCACTTTTGAAAAAAGTCGTAGGGAGAAAATTTGCTTTTGACAAGCAATTTCTGAAAAATATTTTTATTCACACAACAATTATTAAATAAACAATATTTTTGGTAAGAGCCTACAAAAAGCCTTCTTCCTTAAATTTACAAAAATATATCGAAAATCTATTCAATTAACAAATATACTTAAAATGGTAAGTGTTAGATGTCATACACTATTTTGGCACGCTTCTCCAAAATAAATTTATAGACAGCACAAATTTCAGATTGATCATTATTATTATTATGTTATCTATTGTTAGGTTCATAAAATTTGTACCACCAAAAACTACATGACATTAATAATAGATTTGTCATCTGTATACCCAGCGAGTGAGCTGCACCACTATAGAGAATGACAGTGCAGCATTTAGAAACATATTTTAAACAGAATCGAATTGGATCCGGATTGTATTCAAAAAAAAGAGGGATGTGTAGAAAAAATAAAAAGAGGCCTTATTCTATTCAATATAAATATTAAATAGATTTTAATAGAGTTCTCATAATATAAAATTAGTTATTGTGAAGAAATTTGTTACAAGACCTTTTATTTTTTTGTGTATGAACAAAAATTTTATGATTTACTGTTTTTTTGTCAACGCTTTTGTTCGAGTTACCTACTTGAAGTGAACTGTTTTGAAATGAATTTTTGCCTGTTAGTTGGAGTGGTTTTAATGAGTCTTAACTTATATTGAAAACAGATTAAATTGCCATGAAGAGGTACCCAATTCCCCAGTTGTTACATTCGATTATGACATAATCTCAGTGTGTCCTTTACCCACAACCAATGTGGGCAAATAAAACGGTAAACATATAGGACATCTTCGCTAAATTTTTTGATCTCCAGAGAACGAGATGATCTTTCTGGTGAATTAGAAGCCTATTAGTACAGTAATAACCCAGGATGCATTGGAAAAAAAGTACCTAAAGATATGTCCATATAAAAGATTAGATATGTCTATAAAAAAGATTAAATAGCCTATTTTTTAAACCTTAGACAAATGAGGATTGGACATCTTTCGAAAGTTAGAACATGACATGTGTGATAAACAGATTTTCCCTGAATTACTAGGGTCTAAATTCATAAAAAAGGTTTGTTTAAAAATTTCAAAATGATATAAAAAATCAAAAGAAGAGTAAACGATTAAAAAAAAAATAATTGCGATGGCCGGGAATCGAACCCGGATCAACTGCATGGAAGACAACTATGCTGAGCATTACACCACCATCATTTTCATATAAAATTAAATATATTCCGCGAAGATTTTGACTTATGCATTTTATTTATGAGTTGTAGGAGAAACAAATTATCTTGAATACTGACAAAAATATTGAAAATGTTTTTTGAGAAATGGTAAGTCGTGTATTTGAGTTCTTGTTACAAAATATATACGTATTTTAAATTAAGCAATTATTTAACAAAAATGTTTTGAAATTGTTTTCACTAAAAATGAAAAAGATTTGAAATTATTTTAAAATGATGACTTCATATTTCATTAGATAGGTAATAAAATAGATTGTGTCTTAAATAATTGTGAAGATATCATTGTTATTAGAGTTTGTGTTAAAAATATAAACCTATTTGACTATATAAATCAATTTTCGAGAAAGTCAATTTTATACGCTAAAGAAATTTCAGCTTGATATCTTTTTTTCGCATTTGAGTAATCTTATTGACGTGAAATGACGTATACTTAAATGATTTTACGCACACCTATACTAATAAATATTTATTTGTAGCATCAATATTTTTAAGCATCCCAAACTTGGGACTAAACTTATACCTTTTATAGTATATACCTTGATATTTATTGAAGTATACCTTGATATATATTTCATAAAAACGATCATTAATTAAGTTTAAGATTGTGACGCAATTAGCTATTTTCGATATGTCGCTAATAAAAGTTCAATTTTCTAGTATTTAAATAAAATATAAAAAATTTTTTGTGCTTGCCATAACGAATAATTTATTTACAATAAATTATAATTAAAGAATTGTTATTTAGTAATAAAAAAATTTAAACGAATTTAGATGAAGGCCCTCACAAAGTGAAATAAAAATAAAGTATCAATTAATTTGTAAAAGAAATTAAAAGTGTAATATATTAACAGGCATTACTAATAACATGTCCTATTTATTAATAGAAAAAATATATAAAAACACCTCAGGTGTTTTTATATCACAAAATTAAAAAAAAAAGGTGCATCACATACATCATTCTTTAAATTTTAACTATTCTTTCAAGTTAGAGAATCAACAACCATGGAGGTCTTCTTTACATTTCATTTTATTTAATTTCTTTATCAAAAAATGAAATATTATTCAAGGAATGAAACAGAAGTTATATTTATAGGAATTGTAATAAAAAAATCAATCATAATTTTTAATCAAATTGTTAAGTTAGTTAAACTTTTTTAGCCCCCGACAAAAAAGAAAGGTGCTATAAGTTTAAAGTGTCTGTCCATCTGTATATCTGTGTGTCTGTATGTAGCATAGAAGCTGGTAAACGGATAAACAAATTTTTGAAGGAGGTAATTTTATCAACAGTACCTATTCTTAGCTATATTGTCACAAACGGCTGCGATGCCACAAACAATTCGAGACCTGTTTTATGTTGGCGGTTTCTTAGCTGTATGGATGCGGAAAACATTTTGTCTAGACGGTGATAAATTCAAACTATTGAAAGTACCTATGATCGCAAATCCTTCGGCTTAGATATATGGGACATATCTAAGCCAAAAAGATTATTTTTTTTAATTTGTATGCCTTTTTATATGCATATTTGCGTTGTTTTCAATTTGTCAAAGAAGAAAAACCGTATAGAAAAGAAACTCAAGGCGATCTTGTGACCGTTCACACTTTGTAAATTCAAGTTTTGTTGTTGATTCCTACAATTTAGAACATTTATGGCTAAAATTAGTCATGGATATAGATGGATTATGTAAGATACGCTCCTGAATTTCAAATTTCACACAAATCTATAAATAAAATAATAAATTATCAATAATACGTACATTTAGATATACTACAATCATAATTTATAAAGGTATATATTTTTTAAAAATAATAAAAAAAATTAATTTTAATCTGACATTTTTCTTCGCCATCTAGAGCATCATTTTGAGCCATAAATTAAGGATTTTTGCAAAAATAGTAAACGAAATACAATTCTTGTACATCTTTTCTGATATACTCAATGAATGTTGACTATTTTACGTTTAAAAAAATTGAAAACTGTACATATATTTTACTTTAGAAGTGAAGGCTATAATGCGGTGGTCTATACCAGTCCTTACCTTGAAACCCAGCGAAACGAATGGGTACCAAGCTAATTTTAAATAGTTTCGTAATCAATGTTTTTGTGGATAAAGAAGGTATACAATTTTTATGTTGAGCTCAAGTTGGAGATATAAGTTGGATTCTACTCATCAAACCGTTTATGTTACCGGAAGTTTACCTTGTTTGCAAAAAAATAAGAGATGAAAATCTTAAACGATTGTACTAGTAAATATATTTACTAATAAATTGACTATAATCATATTACAAAGTTACAATATCATTTAGAGATAATTCAAAAAAATTATAAAAAAATAAATAAAATAATACAAAATCCAACAACACATTCACATCATATATCGAGTTCTTCATAGAAAATAATTTGTTATTGTTAATGTTATTATTATTATTATTATTGTTAAAACTGATTATGTTGTTAATATCATCATTATAATGTGTTATTTTTACTTTACAATAAATAATATTATGTTATATTATTAATGTTTTTAAAAAGTTAACTTGTAATATTAAGTTTTTATTTTTTTATTTTTGAAGAATATAAATATTGTAATATTAAAATTATTATATTATATACACATATATATATAATGTGTAAATGACTGATTTTATTTAACTATACAGAATGGCCTGAAACTTTAATATAAACTTGGAAAAATATACTTTTATCCATGATATTAAATAATTGTGATGGGGATTTATCAGGAACTTGGACAGTGAATAAAAACCAATGTGAAAATTGTCAAATGTTGCAACGTTTCGTTGTTATTTACAACTTCATCAGTCAATTTGTGTACAAAAAACAGTAGTATTCTTCGTATTTCGTAACCCAATTTAAATTGTTCGTTTTCTGATATATTAATAATATAATAATAAGAATTTGAAGAAAAAAAATATTACTGCGATGGCCGGGAATCGAACCCGGATCAACTGCTTGGAAGGCAACTATACTGACCATTACACCACCATCGCAGGTTGATGTTAAGTCTAAAATTTTCGAATTTGTTCACATGTGATTAAATATATTCAGAAGTCAAGGTTTGATTAACAATTTTGAAAAATAGTGAAGGTTTTTTTTTTCAAGGTAATAGTGATTAAAAATTTATTCTTGCTTGAGATTTATTTTCTCGGTTAGTACTGATAAAAAAATAATTCTGGCGAAATGTTGAGAAAAAAATATATTAAAACAACTTTTACATGAAACTCACCAAATTTTGTTGGTTTAAAATAATATTCTGAGGGTTAAAAAATGTTAAATTCTCTTCAAGCTATTATTTTGGAACTATGTAACTGTTTTTATGTTTAAAATTTGGATACAAACTTCTTTAAAAAAAAAAGTGGATTTCAAACAATAGTTGTTAAAAATGTGTTTTTTTTAAAATTATTTTGCCTATAACTATTTTTCACGTAAAAATGAGATTAAACGAAATACATGAAAAATTTACTATTTAGTATTTAATTTTACGTTGAGAAATTAGAAATTAAAAAAAAAATAAATAAAAGCGATGATCGGGTTAGAACGCGGGGCAACTGGGTCTTAGACAGAGAACTCACCCACTGCGCCACCATCGCTGAAAATGATTTGTTCAAAATATTGTACATATTGTTCATATATTGTTCATATAAGCGTGAAGTTTTGATGATAGGCTTACTTCGATTAATCTCTTTGACACAGAAACATATACCAAATATTAATTTTGACTTCACAGAGTAGATTAACAAAGACAAAAATACAATATTCAAACAGCTGACAGAGAAACACAATACGAAAGCACGGTATTCAATGCGCATAATCGTATTGACGGAAGTTAGATGCTTCAATAGTTACTGTTTGAATAATTAATTCTGTATAAAAGTTCTAAAATATGGTTTGATATTGTTTGATTTGCTAGGAATATTTGTATCATAGGTTAGTAAAGTTTAATTATTAAATAATATTTATTAAATGGCAATTATTATGTTGTAAATACGTGGTAGGATGTTGTATATTAAGACGTGCGCATTAGTAATCATGCTTTCGCAATTATTATCCTTGTCAACCTACTTCGAGACGTGGTTTTCACTCTGTTTCCGATTCCAGTAGTGTATTTTCAAAGGTTACGCCACTGCCCAAAACCATAATTAACCTAGCTTTGTGTCAAAAAAATAAGAAATGTCCACTCGGTAAAATTACTTCATATATTTATTATATTCAAAAACCATAATATTTGATGAAAATATCAAGAGTTATTATTATATTATTTTATTTGTTCACTCGCGCTAACAACAATCATTTAAGGCGACATCGTAACGAATCAACAAAAAAAATAAAAATAAAAACTCAACGCTTAGCTAACTTATAACAATTTTTTGATTTCTTTAAACTTTATAACAACAATTTTAAATTAAATATTTTCATATTTAAGTCATACAATGTTATTGCGTACATTGTTTATCTTTTATAAAGTGAATATGATAAATAAAGATACAAAAAAATTATATTTCATGGAGATATTTCAAGATATATTTTTGTTGATCCTATAGGGCAATTATCGTTCTATGTAGGTAATATAAAAATTGTGCCCATAAGTATAATTTGGTTTCGTTACAATAATTTAACTAACACCAAAAAAAAAAATATTAGATTATGTAATTCTGATGACGCATTTTACTAAATTTAAAACTAACAAATTAATATACCGATTTCAACGATCTTGTGCAAATCATTTCAAAGATTTTTTACACGTTAAAAATTTTGGTTGCTTGTTCAGTTGCCTTTAAAAGAAAAAAACCAGATTCTAGTCTATAATGGTGACAGGTTTTAGTATAAATTTTATAGTGTAATAATACTGTCAATTAGGAAACGCTGAGCTTTGACAACGAATTTACGATATCTGTCAACTGTGTAGGATATAGCAATTATTCTTGGGTTAACTTTTATGAAAGTTTGAAAAAAATCTTAAAATAACTTTGGCCATCGCTTCACTTTGTCAGGAAAAACTCTCTTTCCGAAAATTCAGATCGGAACTATATCATTCACAATTCATCGGAAAGCTATAGTATTTTCAATTTTTTTCGAATCTTTAACCTATTACTGCTTTTTACGGGAAACAAATACTTTTTATACCCTTTATATATGAAATATATATCAAGGAATACTAAGTTTTGTCCCAAGTTTGTAACACTTAGAAATTTTGCTATAGCTGTTCATAAAATAACTTCATTAGTGCATTTTCGATAGTGCGTCTATTCGTCTGTGATCTCGATAGCTCAAAATCGACAAAAGATATCGAGCTAAAATTTTGATAGCGTGCTCAGGACGTAAAAAGTGATGTTGAGTTCGTTAATGCGCAAAGGTCAAATCTTGTAAACCGTTAGAGATAGAACAAAAGTTTAAATGTTTATAAGAAAGCTTTTATTTTCCAGAAAATTAAATTTCCTAGTGCATGTTGACGTGGAAATAAACATTCTGATTAGAGTTTTATAGAGTACATTGACGTGTAAACAGACATTCTAAATTAAATTTTAGAATTCTTAATTAAAAAAACTACAAATATTTAGGAATATATTGTTGATTTCATAACTGTATATATTTGGAAATTTTTGGCTTAAGCTCTACTTTATTTTCTATCGTATTGTTTAAGGTCGGTTTATTTTGTTGTAGAACGAAAAACAAGTTAGTTTGAATAGCCGTAAAAATGTTTTTTTTTTTGTTTAATATTTTAGGTAAAACATTTAATACTCAATAAATTAGTGATTAAGAAAACATATGGCAAGTTGTATAATAAAATTCCAAATTTAAAAGCACTTAGGGTGATTTACCAAAAAATTGCTTAATGCAGTCGACAGTGTCTTATCGAATTTATTATTCGCACCGTGCGTGAGTTTTATAGGAGGTGTTTCCATGGTAACGACACACTATTTTAATTATAGAATTGTATGGATGCATATATAATTGTATGGATTGCATTTATGACTTACATTGAAAATTTCATATTATTGTCTCACAAATTTAAATAAATAATTATGATAATTTACATTTGAAAAATAATATTTGTACATTTTGATTTTTTATTTTCACAATTTTTTATGCATTTAGTTTTATTAATTAGTGTTTTTCAATAATTTTAATTTGACATTTTCTATAAGATTAACATGTAAAGAAATGCAAATTAGTCATAACAGTCTCCTTCATCGCCAAAATTTTTCACTGGAAGCGCTGGCATCGATTTTATTGTCCCTACCATGACTACACACACAACGAATACGTTGTAATCACAATCTCCACGCTTTATTAATGTTAAAGTATAATGAAGATGTAGTGAATCCATAAGATAGAAATTTTTGTAATTTAAAAAGAACATATTTCCTAAATTTATCCACACATTTTATGCCATAAGGACAATAAATACATCCAAATTGTATACGAATGAGTACATCCTTAACACCTCCGTATATGAATATAGCCTAAATATCTAAAAGTACAAGAACAATTTCTTAAATCCATTTACAAATTTTAAAAAAACTGAAAAATAATCAAGTATTTTTTTACTTTTTTTAAGGTTTTTCTAGATTACGACAATAGGAAAGGACTCCAAAAACTGGGCAAATTTTAAGCCCAATAGATATTGCTACCTTGTCTGAATTTTCAAACCGGTTTTAAATTTACTTTTTCTCAGCAGATCACAGTGGCTTACAATTGTGGTTTTTTTGCCCTCCGACTGAAAAGAGGTGTGTTATAAGTTTAACGTGCCTGTGGTTCTGTCTGTGACATCGTTACATGTTTTTTTAAAAGGTAATTCGATGAAGAGTGTACTTAGCTATGCTAGAAGTGCGATTTTAGGATTCCGTACACGAACAACTGGAAAAGAGGCGATGATTTTCAAATAGCTGAGTAGGTATTCTTGAAACAATAGCTTAAAGCTCTCTCGATCAACTTACTTTCCAAACAAAAACAAAAAATAAAAGCTACGATGCTATAAACGAACAGTCCTGACTTGATGGTATTGTAGCTCCTAATTGGATGAACCGATTTTGATTTTTCTTTTGAGACAATTTGATCGAAAGTATTCTTAGCTATGTTTCAAGTAGGAGTTTAGGGTTTGGTACCTGGAACAGCTAGAAACGTGCGATGATCTTCAAACGGCAGAGTAGATTTTCTTGAAACATAGTTAAGAACACCCTCTGTCAAATTGCTTTGCCAAAAAATTAAAAATAGGTTTATCCATTTAGGAGCTCTGATACCACAAAATAATCGATCTTAACTGAAACATGGTTAGGCTAGGCTAGGTTATATTGGCTGTCCACGAAGGACACACTTAGGCTATACAGCCCATTGAGATACCACATATGTGTTTTACCACCTTTCTGCTGATAATTTCATTTATCAGCTCCTCAATTTCAGAGGCTGAGTGTACACTCAGCCTCGTATATGTATGCAGGAGGTACCTCCTGCATACCATCAAAACTATTAATTAACCTAATTTTGTTGCGACGACGGGAATCGAACCGCCTACCCTAAGCATACCGCGGACGGAATTGGTTACGCCTTAACCAACTGAGCTAATAAAGCAACCTAACCTAACCTAACCTAACTGAAACATAATTTTATTAAAATGATTTCGATTTGTGTAATATAGATTGGTATTTAGTCCTTTCATAGAACTTCATGAGATAATTACGCTATAATTTGTACACAGAGGTAAGAATGATAACTAAATAATATTGTTTAAAAATGATAAATAACCTAATATATTTTTAGACATGTCTAAACCAAAAAAATCATCTTAATTATCCGAACAAGATCATAATTTACATTTACCAGACAATCTTTAAAAAAAAAAATAGTGTCAATAGTTAAACCTTCTTGGCTTTAAATACTAGTTGAATCATTTTTTTTACACCAAAATAACCAAGGTGTTCTGTATATATATTTTTTTTTGTGGTGGAAATATATAAAGTGTAGGCCCTTAATATATAGGATAAAGTATTGTACCTATCTATGAGGCATCTGGCACTCCACCACTCCACCTTGTTCTCTTTTATCCCTCTTCCATTACACTCAAAGGAATTGTTTTACACAGCTAAAATATATGCACAGTTTTCGATTTTTTTAGTGTAAAATAGTCATAATTCGTTGAGTATATCAGAAAAGATGGTCATGAATTGTTTTAAATTTATTATTTTTAACATGAATCTTTAATTTTTTGGTTCAAAATGATGATCATAACTCATTCAAATGTTTGTTTTCACTTGTTAAAATACAAATTAACATTTAATTTCGTGAAGGGAGAATTCTTCATTTGGACTGATAAAAAAAATTTAGTACGATATCCTATTGCGATTCAAGGTACAAGACTCTCTCGTACCTATATACATATGCATATATGTACATATATATAGCAGCTGGTCATTGTAGTGCTAACGCCCCTGTGGGCTTTAAAGAGGCCACTTCATATATTTTATACACAAACATTATACAGAGAGATATGTATGTTGTATGTATACCTTATATAAAACACCAAAGGTGTTCTCAACAATTCGATTATGCACGCCTTTTGGATTCACAAAAAAAAAACAACGAAGAGAGTAGATCATTCTTTCATTCAAAGACCACACACACTTTGGAAGTTTTTATAAAAATGTATTATCACAGAATGATGAAGAGAATTGGTTATTTGATTCGCGTTGAACGAATTAGGCTAGATGCTATGGACACTGTTGTTTTAAAACTAGCTCGCGTAACCAATTCCGTCCGCGGTATGCTTAGGGTAGCTGGTTCGATTCCCGCCGTCGCAAAAATGTATCACAATGGGCTCTTTAGCCTAAGTGTGTCCTTCGTGGACAGCCAATATAATCTCACCTAACCTTTTTACCGCTAGAGAAAATGGTTCCTTTTATTTGATATCAAACTTGGGTATATTCGATCGTTTATTCCCATATTCACCCCTTCCCCAACATCCCCTGCCGTCAAGTTACACTTTTGTAATGTGAATGTCATGTTCTTCTATTCGATACTCCTCTTGGGTTTATTTGAGACCTTTCTATTGTTCATCCTCACTTTCACCCCAAACGTTTCCGCCCCTCGAAAATTAAAAATAGATAAAAACAATCCTTGAAGCTGGATGTATATCGTGTCAAAATTTTAGCTTAATCGATGAAGAACCTTTTAAGTTTTGAAGCACTCTCCTTCCAATCCCTATTTCAACCCCTTATAGCCCTATTTCGCAATGAAAGGTAACCTATGTCCTTTTTCTGACTCTAGACTATCGTTGTACCTATATTATTTCAATCGGTTCGGTAGGTAAGGCGTAGTCAGGCAGATAGAGTTATTTTCGCATTTATAACATTAATAGTAAGGATAACATTGTTGAGATATTTTAATGCAAAGTTAAACAATTTTATTGTTGAACAGAAATAACTATAGCTAGAGTATTGTAATTGAAGAAAAATACCTATATTAACATAATTTTAAACTTTACTGTTATAATCTCTTTTGGCTCTATCTCGCGAGAAAATTTTTCTGATTTTTAAAAGGTTTTTTTTTTTTGCTATAAAAAATGTCTTCCAAGATTATGGTCTAATAACATACATTATAATATCCAGAACTGATTCCATCCAAATATATCATTCTGAATTCCCTTTCGAATGATAGCACCCACACCAGCTAATCTATAGCTATAGATAACTTTGTGTATGTACTCATATTAAAATGTTATTATATTTGATCGGAGTTAATTTATTTTGTTTAAAATACTTAATTAACTATTTTTTATAATTAATTGGATTTATATATATATACCTAATCATTTCTAGCTAGCTCTTTCTTCTTGTTCAATTTCAAAGAAGTGATTTGTATTTTTTTTTTTAAATATCACGAAAATATAATTTAAAGAATTCTCATATTATGATAGGTCTAATTCATTGTATATTTAGATTATAGCACTATTATTTGTTAACTAGTTAAAGAAGAGTACTTGAAAAACTATCAAAACAGAAAAACTTCTAAATTTATGTACAATATAATTGAATAATATTTATTTGTTGTACATATATTAGGGCTGACTGACGAGCTCTGTTCTCACATTTAATTGACTGACTGTCATAACTGTTATTTATATCCAATATACAATCTGTATAACAATTTCCAACCTTAGTAAATTAATTTAAATACCACGGCAATCATAACCGTTTGGGTAGCATACACCTAATCCCTGTTCTATCGCTTGCTTGACTAGCCGCCTCATGTGTATACAACTACTATAACCAATCCTCAAATGATTAGATTTAGTTAATTCCAATAATTTTTTGATCTGGCTCCATACGATTTTTGTACTTTTTGTGTTAAAATTACCTTATATACTGAGATTTATCGAAATTGGAGATTAAAAAATTTTTCGATTTTTTGCAATTTTTTTAAGAGGTACCCCTTTGAAAAATCGAGGAAATTGGAAAAAATTTTTGTTTTGGAATTTGATGCAACTCGGTGAATGGGGTAATTTTAATCCAAAAAGTAAAAAAATCAGGTTAATTTAATGATTTGATGCATAGTTTCTTAGATATCGCAATATTTGGATCGATTTTAGTCCATATCTCAAAAATTATTGGACCAGTCAACAAATGAACCCAATTTTTGTACTTTTTGGGTCAAAATTACCCTATAGAGTTTTATCCAAATTGGAGATGAAAAAAATTTTTCGATTTTTTGCAATTTTTCTAAGGGGTACGTACCCCTTTGAAAAAATCGAGAAAATCGGAAAAAAATTTTTGTTCTGGAATTTGATAAAACTCGGTGGATGGGGTAATTTTTACACAAAAAGTATAAAAATTAGGTTAATTTAATGATTTGATGCATAGTTTTTGAAATAACGCAATATTTGGATCGATTTTAGTCCGTTTCTTAAAAACTATTGGATAAGTGAACAAATGCACCCGATTTTTGTACCTTTTGGGTCAAAATTACCTTATATACTGAGTTTTATTAAAATTGATTATAACAATTCGAAAATTAAAAATAAAAATTTTAAATTTAAAAATTTAAGAATATTAGATTTTCTGTTTCTTTTTTTCTTTTAATTAAAGTTAGGAAAATCAATTTGGATTACCTATAGAATGCAAAAGAACCAACACACAGAATGAAATTTCCATAACCAAACAATATAACTTTAATCTTTGTACCTTTACAAATAATATCTATGCATGGTAATAAATTTTTTTATTAAAATAATTAAATGCACTTGAAAGAATGCAATTTTTATTACATGCCGTGTTTTCCTTCTATATACTTACCGTAATGGTCGGTAGCCTTAGCTAGTCGTATTAGATACATTAGAATTACGTTTATTCATGCGCAAATTAATATTACTTATTTATTATATAATCATATAAATACGTAGAAACTCGTTGAAAAATTAATCGTATGTATCTTATTCTTGATACGAATGTTTATGTTAAGGTTGTGCAATTGTTATAGTCAAATTCATCAAAAGCTCTTATATTCGTGCACTATTTAAGACAACAGTGTACAATACTAGGACATTGTATGTGTACATATATTCAACACAAAGCACGCACACACAAACTGCAAATTTGTAAGTTGTTTTTTATGCTTATCATTTGAACAAGACGGAGCCGTTTTCTTGAAACCAGAAAATTCGTCATAAATTAGTGTTTCAATACGTTCTTTTTCAAAACAATATAAGAACCGTTTTCAAGGCATAATAATAGAAAAATATCTTTTTTTTCAAATCTCATAATACCTCCAGGATGTTAATCTTGCAAATTTTTTAGTGTTAATATCTTATTCCACAGACGGTGAAAAAAATTTTGTTGTTGTAATTACATACAGATTACAACAATTTGTTGATGTAATTATGGCTCGCGAGGTTGCCATACCAAGAAGGTCATAACAGATTAGGAGATAATCTGAAAAACCAACAATTAAAGGCATGGACCAGCTACAAAGGAGGGCGAATCGCCAAAAGCCTATTGGGTGAAGGAAACTCGCTCGGTAACAGAGCCGAGGAGATCTTGAAACTAAACAGAGCTGATATTAGAGTCATCGTAGAGTTACTCATAGGGCATGATAACCTGAACAAGTTCCAACATCAGATTGGAAAAAGACAATCTCCCGCGTGTGACAGATGCGGAGAAAATTCAGAAGAAACATCGATCCACTTTCTCTGTTACTTCCTGGCGCTCATACAGCAGCGAAGGAAATGGGTTGGTCCGGCCATAGTCGAACCAGAAGAAATTAGGAAACTCAGCGCTAGGCAAATCCTGGGTTTCAGTACATCAGTTGGTTACAATAGCCACTGAAAAGCGTAGCGGGGATAGAGTACAAGGGTCATTGCTTCGAGGCCCGATGCTCGAGCATGGCCCGCTAACCTCCATACCCTTACCCATACCCAATTACATACAGAATAAAATACTTTTGTTAATATTAATTTATTTCAATTTTTAATGAATTCCTAGGAAAAACCATTTTACGAAAGAACTACCTTAATGGCTTCAAGCTTCTGTATAAAATGATCTAAGACGTTAACGGCGAGAAAAATGTTTAAGTAATGAAACTGCTGGAAAATTCTATTTACTTTTAGCATTAAAAATATTTTTTGGAATTAATGCCAATTAAGTCAATTATATATTTGAGAAAACATTCCAAAAAGTAATTTATTTAAATCAAAAATTTGAATCAACAAAAACACTGTAACAATAATTTTGATTTTCGTCAACCAGAGCAACATTAGAATCGTAGAAAATTTTGATTGCAAAACAAATTATATTTTTTGGAATTATTGGAATTGAGCGAAATCCTTAATCAGTCGAACAACACTAAGAAAATATTTCAAATATTTATCAATCTTAAGGTCGTAACTTGGTCAATCAAAAAAACTTAAAATAAAAAACGTGGTTTTCTCAATCGGGTTCTTGCTTTGTGTTGGACTATTCAAAGGCTTTTTTTGCTAAAAATTTTTCATAAAATGTACGCTGGCCTTTTACTTATTCGAAATTGAAATTTTTTATAATTTTTAAATGTAATGTAGGACAAACATTTGTAGATTCATTTTATAATTTCTGCTAAAGCTTTCTTAGCCCAAACTTGATTTTTTCTATTATTAAATACTTTGAACATTAAATTTTCTAAGATATGGATATAGAACAGAAGACATTGGATATTCAATGAAAATTACATAAATATATCAAATGAATTTATATTTTTTTTACAGACAATAAACTTTTAAGAATTTTATCGAATCAAATAATAATAATTTCATCTTTTCTACACTTTCATCGAGGTACCGATATTAGTTGTATTGTTAGAGGGCTTCAAAACTTCCCCCAATATCTTTTCTCTATGTTATTTTTGTACTCTAGTGTATACACTATTTACACTGAGTGTATGTGTAAAAAAATAGTTCAATAAGACTGTATAAGCACTATTCTTTTCTACTCAATACGCAGTGTAATACACCGAGACAAAATGAACAGAGTGAATTTGTGAAAATCATATGTCATTCTAAAATATAATTTATTATTTTGATGATTTTTATTATTATTGTATTAATTTATTTGTTTGGTTAATAATCGATTGATTATGTAAATTTTATGAAATTTTTTTGATTTGATTTTATATGCAGTGTTTAATATTTTAGGGGAGTGATTTATTTATATTCTTTGTATGAAAGCTTTTCAATTCGCAGTTTTTTGTTGTAGGTAATGGTTTAAGTATTGGTAGCGTCACAAAAAAGTTGATTGTAAGACGCTTTAATTTTGGACATTTCTTCTTCTTCTTCTATTGAAATTGCTAATTTAAAAAAAATTTTAATAAAAAATACTTTTTAAGGGACAAGCTTTTATCATCTGCTAGCTTAAAATGTAACTTTTTAGTGGTAAACTTTACAAAAAAAAAATACAAAAGATTTTGACATGAAATGAAATGTTGTAGTTCCATATTTATGTCTAGATGTGTTATCAATCATTATTTTTAGAAATATAAATAATAAATAATAAAAAACAACAGTATTTTTTATTTATTTCATGTATGTATACAATCTATATATATGCAGAGACAGTGGCACCATCTATGAGCTACATCTAATACTAATATATAATTGGCTGCATTTAATATTAATTTTAATTCAGTGGCCATTTGTAGATTCTTTCAAGTATTAAAAAACTTCATAATGAAAAATACAAAAAAAATGATAACAAACCATAAACAATTGTAATAAAAAGTAGAAAATAATTTTATCTATAAGTCACTCATACCCGACTATTAGTAAAAGCTTCAATACTCTGTGTTTTTTCTACCAACAACACGTTTAAATCCCCGAGTAACATAACCAATCGTGTTATTTGCTAACTAGTTTGTTATACAAATAATTTTCATTTTTTTGCATTCTGATTATTTTTTTCGAACTTGCTGATGTGTGTCATCATTATGACAACTTTTTACACCGTTTACAAAACCAATCAATCGTGTTAAAAATGGCGATGTCATTAAAATAATTGTTAAATTTCAAATTTTTTTTAATGGCTTGTTATTAAAAATCAATGCCAAAAAATATCTAAAAGAAACTTAAGAATGATTTTTTTTTTGTGTGTTAATGACTTGTATCTTTAATCAAAGTTCATTGTATGTTTTTTCATCACAACAAAATTATTTTCAATATTTCCTTCAGAGGAAAAGGGAAATATTAACGACTTCCATTCATAGCCAGTCAATAATAATAAAAAAAATGAAATTAATATTTAAGACATCCTACAAAAATTAAAAAACCGATTTGAACTCTTAAATTGAATTAACAAAACATGTAATTTTCCCATATATCAACCCAAAAAAATTAAATTTATTGATTAGAAATTAATCGATTTTAACCGGAAATATAACAACGATATCCTTTATCCTAAACAAATATATACTTATTGAAAATAAATAAGAAATAATACCAATTTTTAAAAGAAATATCATTTCACATATATATAATTGTCTCGAGCATTCTATGTCCAATACGTGATTTAGTGATCAAAGGCTGAAACTTGGCTTGTACAATCAATAGTTTTATAAATCAATCAAATAAAAAGATCGACAGATGTCGTGGGATATCTGGTAGAAACTATATTCCTTTCGTACCTTGATATATTAAAAATGTAGCGCTTACGTTTTTATTTACAAGATATTTTTCTGAAAATTTAAGATATTAATTTTAGAAGTTAAATACTTGTTTGATTTTTCTTTTTTTTGATAAAGAATTTCATTTTTTTTAGCTACTTTTAGATTTTACTGCTTGAATTAGTTTAAAAAAGACATACTTCTGATTCAGTAGTCAACCCAATATGTGAGTACATTACGTTTGGTTTGATTAGGATATTTATTATGACATAACATAAAAATTGCATTGTACTTTAAATTATCTCTGTTTTTTTTTTTAACTTCTAATAATTTTCACAACTCAATTTTTCCAAATGATAACATAAAATTTTGACAAAAAAAAAAAATAAATAAACAGATTTCATTATTTTCTCAAAATTCATGGCAACCTGAATCGATTGAAAAAGTTTTAGTTGGTGTCTGTTGCTGGTTTTTTTTTTTGTTTTAACGTGCTTCCAACTTGTGTGTTTTTGCATAGAAAATATATTTCTTTCAACCAAAACGTTAAAAAACTTTTAGATAAAAAGAAATTGATTTTGTAACAGGTTGTCCATCTCATATTTATATTAAAAATTACCTAACAAAATAATTATTACAATTCACTGACCTTTTAATGTATTAACTTTTTAAAAACCAGTAGCTATTTGACTGTAGATGGTTTCATATTATGAGAACACACAAATGATGAAGAATTACTGCAGAATCCAATTATCAACCAAAAAAAAAAAAAACAAAAAAATACCGCGCGTTTAAGTTCCTTGATTCCGAACTTCAAATATAACAATTTCTAATTATACATTACATTTTGAAATAATAATACCAGAATAAAGAATTTTTTAATAAAATAGATTATTTTGACCATTATAATGTTTGTTCGAATTCTTTTCAGATAATTTTGAAAAATTATTTCTGTCTAACAGAAAATTAATTATGGAAGATATGAGTTTAAGATGACCGATCTTTAACTTTCTGATAAGGTAAAGCAATTTGTTTGTTTATTTTTAATCCCCGAGTAACATAGAGGTGTGTTATAAGTATCTGTGTATCTGTGTGTCTGTGATTCTAGACTGGTAAATGGATGTTTTTTTATTCGAGAGGTAATTTGATTGAAATTGTTCTTAGCTCTGTTTCAAGTTCGATTTTAGGGTTCCATACTCAAAAACAATTAGAAAACGGTGGTGGTTTTCAAATACAGCTGAGCAAGTTTTCTTAAAACATCGCTTAGAACACTCAATCAAATTACCTTTCAAAGAAAATCAAAATCGGTTCCTCTGCTTATCGACTACGATGGCACAAACGAATCAATCAGACCTGATTTTGTACCGAGGAGGTTTCTTTAATTTTTTTAATTTAAGTTATTTATTATTATAGTAAAATTTATTTTGTTTCTGATAATTTTTTATAAAAATGAAAATTAATTGAGCAATTCGATTGAAATTGAGTGTTTCTTCCTAAACTGGTAAATAAATGAAAAATAAATTTAAGGATAAATTCTACAAAAGGATGATTGTAAAAGTTTTCTTAAGATAATAAGTTCCATTTTTTTTTTTTTTTTTTTCGGGAAATTATAAATTTTGACTTTGGAGATATTGTTCTCTTTTAGGAACAAAGCAACTAATGTTTTAACAACAAATCTACAAATATAATGGAATCTTTAAGATACCTAAGTGACAGAGTCGCACATTTAATCACTAATATATGTACTTAGGGTCGATCTGTTTTTTTATATCAATTTTCGAGGTACAAACTGTAATTTTCTATCATAGTTTCATAATTTTAATAATGTTATTTTCCTACAGTAAATTAGGCATAAATATAATTAAACTTATTAACAAAACTATGTGTGCTCAAATATTCTTTTTAGTAAGATATCAAACTGTGCATATTAAAAATTATATTTTTAAGAAAAATGTAATTTTTCCATAATTTTTTATTTATTTTGGCTTAAACAAAGATGAATTAGTTTTAATTTTGTGTGAATTTTTGTATCTTGAATTAATTTCTCACGCAATTTTATAAAATATTTGTTGGATGATGTGAAGTGTTCCAAGAAGATTCATCATTAACTTACTAGCTGTCTTGTGTGCGAAATTTTCGACTGTCGAGTGTACGTCGTTCACAATTTCTTGTGGCGTACTCTTTACTTCTTCTCTTTTAAGAATTGAGATGGTATATTGTAGATATAAGTACTGTAAAATAATAAGTCAGTCGATATGGAGAGTTCAGTGTGAACAATTTATTTGAAAGATTTTGGACGGGCAGTCATTGTGGATGGTTGACACAATAGTGAAAGATTCAATTATTAAATTTTGGTTGTGAATATATTTAGAAATCAAGATGGTAAGTTGATTTTCTGTGAAATTATAGCCAAGTCTTTAAAGAATTCACTCAGCGGTTTTTTATTGCATCGAATCTACATAGGGGAAGGGTAGTACGTTACAATATTACTGGGAGTAAGCGCAATTATGACTTTAAAGGCTTTGAAATCCAGTCTTCTTATAAATCGAAAGGAATCAAGAAAAAATAAACACTAAAAATTATCTTTTAAACAAACTAAGCTTATATTTGAAAACGGTTATTGTAAACTGAAAAGCTTTGCTATAGCTTCAAAATCAATAATTTTGTACAATTAAAAAAAAAAAGTTTCAAACATAGTTTTGTTTTTTCATATAAAAAAGGTCGATTAGTTTTAAATATGATTTTTGGAATCTACATATCTTAAGATGAATATTTACTTAAAATAGTACGGGCACAAATTATTTGTATTACCGTATTTTCTTTGATGATGAATTTTGTTATAAGTTCATGTATGTAGAATTGTAGAGGAAAATTAAGAATACAATTTTTCAATAACTGCCTTAGTTTTCGAAATATTGAATAAATAACAAATTTTTAAATTTTTCGATATTTTGAAAATTACTCCAGATTTCGAACAATTTTATTCTTACTTTTCGTCTTGTATGTCGCTAACGTGCTCATACATCCTTAATTAGTCTGGTTTTTGAGAAATCTATGAAAACATATCATCCATTTACCGTTTTATCATAAACGCAATTTTAAATATGCCTACTTTTAAACTCATTTATTTATTTAAATAATCGGTCAACCCTTTCTAAAATTTCAGGAATTGATTTAGACTTAAGTCCAACTTTCTATAAAAAAAAAATGAAGCATTTTATTCAATCTGCACATCCTTAAGATAAACCTTAACTAAATAGCAAAAAACTTTAAAGAACATTTTCTACTTTCAAGTGATTTGATCATTTGTGTTTTACTTGTGATAATTCTTAAACACTCTTTGCATCTAGTTTAGTTTTCCGTTCATTATTCTAAATAAAATTTTCATACCATGCATATATGTAATATGCAAGGTATACTAAGTTTAGTCCCAAGTTTGTAACGCTTCAAAATATTGATGCTACGCACAAAATTTTGCTATAGGTGTTCATAGAATCACCTAATTAGTCCATTTCCGGTTGTCCGTCCGTCCGTCCGTCCGTCCGTCCGTCTGTGGACATGATAACTCAAAAACGAAAAAAGATATCGAGCTGAAATTTTTACAACGTGCTCAGGACGTAAAAAGTGAGGTCAAGTTCGTAAATGAGCATCATAGGTAAATTGAGTCTTGGGTCCGTAGGATCCATCTTGTAAACCGTTAGAGATAGAACAAAAGTGTAAATGTAATAAATGTTCCTTATAAAAAAATAAACAACTTTTGCTTGAAACATTTTTTCGTAAACATCACTGTTTACCCGTGAGGGCGCCAATTAGGCAGAAATTTTATAGTATGTACCATGCTTGAATATCAGCAGTGGTGGATTTACACTAGGGGCAGTCGGGGCTAGTGCCCAGGGCAAATTTTCTAGGGCGGCAAAATTTGGAATGTGAGAAAATATTTTCTATACAATATATAATTAACTAATTCTTTTAAATAAACATTTTATTTTTCAAGAAATATAATTTATGCATTATGTATCAAATCAAAATTTTGTATATTATAATATAGGAAATTTAAGTGAAAACTATTAAAATAGTTTAATTAATTTATTTCCATAAAGGTTTGCAAAAATAAAATTTGATATTTTTATTTTCTGGAATTGATAAATTAATATACTTTTTTTGAAGAATTAAAAATATTTTCAAATTATGTATGTCTTTTTGATAACAGAAACTTTAATTGATCAATGAATTTTCCTAAAATTGGAGAATTATCAAATAATACTAATTAATTTTAATTTAAAAGAACAGTAATAAATAATATGTAATACATAATAAATTTTCTGCAATTAATTAGTTATTCTAATTTTTTTTAAATAAGATATCAAAACTATTAAAATAAAATTTCAGTCATAGGGCGGCATTTTCTAAAGTGCCCCAGGGCGGCAGAAATTTAAATCCGGCCCTGAATATCAGTTATGTATGTGTCACATGTATGTATGTATAATGTGATAAAGAAATCAACATTGACTATGCATGGTATTTCAACAATTAATTCAGTCAATCGTTTGTTTTCACTTGTTTTTTATTAAAATAAATAATTCATTTATGTAATAATAATACTTCAATTCAATTGTCACCTTGTTATTCATAAACATTTCATACATACATACATACATATAATTCATGACTTCATCATACATATACTTTAATAATATGTAAAGTAATTATTAAATGTTTTTATGTTTACATGTTTATACAATTATTATTATTATTATTATTATAAATATATCTATTTATTTATTTTATAAATTATTATTATTATTATTATTATTAATATGCTTAATTTACTTTAACAACATATTCATGTAAAGTAAAGTGTTTAAAACGGAAAATACCGATTAGTTTATAAATGTTTAAGTAGTTTAGTGTTTAGTTCACTTCAATAATCATTTTAATTGTGTATGTATGAGCTTAATTAAGGTAGTTCCTCCGCGACAGTCCAGTCAAAAAGTTGTGGACTAATACTATCATTCAGCGCATTAACTGTGCTATGACTACTATGACTATACCATATATTATTTTCACAAGACTGTAGTTACTCACAATTATATCTTCTATACGTATACACACACACACTATGATATATACCTTTACCATTAGTCTTTATATCCTTTCCACAAAAAATTATCGCTAAAACGAGTTATTTATTTAAGTTTTTTATCGAAACTATATGGTAAATAATTTTTATTTTTTTTTTATATATTTTCTAAATATAGTATTCTACATTATATTAGTTTTTCATAGAGATGGTGAACGTCATTCATTGATAAATAAATATAATATTTGTAAATTTGTGTATTTTTATACGCTTCTCCCATGTACACGTACAAATTGCGTCACTTTTAATTGCTAATATCTCATGTATGGCATGATAAATCATCTTCTAATTTTAACAGCATGTGTATTATGAATTAAATATTTTATATTCTGAGTTTTGAAAAATTCTTGAAATATCACTTTCGTGTAGGTACTACCTTAAATTAATAAAATGTGTGTAGCTTGTAGCACTAAGTCAAGTGTAGAGCACTTAACTTGAACACATGATGGTGTTTGAAGAAAAAAAACTCGAGAAAATATTGGCTAGAGTGAATTTATTTTAATGTTAGATTTGCTCAAATCTATTTCACATTTATTTAGAGCGCCAAGGATAGACTAGACTTGTGGTTGAAATTATGTGTATCTTATTTTTTACTTTGATGATGAATTTTGTTTTAACTTCATGAAAAATGAGATAAAATTTTTCGATATCTGCCTTGGTTCTCGAAATATTGAAAGCTAAATAATTAAACAAAATTTTCAATTTTCAATATTTAGAAAATTACTCCAAATATCGTAAAATTTTAGTCATACTTTTCGTCTTATATTGTCAGATATAAGTTCAAACATAATTCACCATCAAAATTGAAAATAAATTTTTTTTTTTAAATTTTATCTCCACTATCGTGCTCACACGTCCTTAATTAGTTGGACACAACGGGTTTTTTTTCAATCATTTATTTTTAACTTTAATTTAAATAGTTTTTTTTAACTTCCCGCTAAGAAAGTAGGGAAGTTATTGTTTTCACCCCGTTTTGCCAAAATCGAGTTTTCATCAGATCTCCTGACTACTTCCGCGAGGGTGTCTGTATGGCTGTATGTATGTATGAGTGTGTGTGTGTGTGTGTGTGTGTGTGTGTGTGTGTGTGTGTATGTAAACTTCTCATAACTTTTGAACGGCTTGTCCGATTTGATCGTGGTTGGTGCCTTTCGAAAGGGCTTGACCAAACTTAGATTTTGAGGCCTTATCGCGATAACTTTGATTTGGACCAATTCGAACCGATAGATTTCGAAAAATCTCAAAAAAACTGCAAAAAAAAATTTTTTTAAGTGGTTTTTTTTTAATAACTTTTAAACGGCTGTATCGATCAATTCCAAAAAATCAGCTCTCAACATCAACAAACCACGTCGATCACCACCAGTCCGGTCAAAATCGGTTGATTCGTTCGTGAGTTATCGTTGACGAAAGAAAACCCAAAAAAGCGTTTTTTCGGAATAACCTCAAAATTTTTTGTTCTATCAATTGAAACTTAAAGATTCTTCATGAAGCTTCAAAAACTGCGTCGAATGTCACCAACCGCGTGAAAATCGGTTTATTCATTCTAAAGTTATCGCGATACTTAGCGGGAAGTTACAGGGATGACCTGCAGGGTCAACCGTTTTCCAAATTTTTTTTTTTAATTTCAACCGACTAGTTTTGAAGAAATCAATGAAATCATATCATCCATCTATCGTTTTCCCATATAAGGCTATTGTTAAATATGCCTATTTTTGAAGTCATTTATTTATTTAAAATAATCGGGCAACCTCCCCCCCCCCTCTTCTTAAATTTTCAGAATTGATTTAAACTTAGTCCAACTTCATATAAACAAATCAAGCCTTTTATCCAAAATTGCCCTGGCGCTCGTACATCCTTAATCATGTACAGTCTCATATTAAAATTTATTATCTCCATAAATTAAGACGCATCGTATTATCATAAATTTGTTATCATTTTACTGTTTTTACTGCATTTAATTGCGAAATTTGGGGCACCTTTTTGCTATGTTCTTTACTCCTGAAGTTCATTTTATTAGAGGTTCAATAATAAATATCGACGTATGAATCATTTAACTAACGCTCAAAAACGCTCAAATTGCTCACTTTTTCAACATAAATAACAATCTGTAAGAACTGTGTATAGACTTTTACGAGAAGATTATGGACAATTTCATCGTCCTAGTGAGCAAATAATTCGCATAATTGTGCAAAAAATTGGAGAACACTGTAAACATTGGATTAGAAAAAGCTATTGAATTTCTTTTGTGGTATTTTTCAACAAACCTGCACCGTTGTAGCATCTAAAAACTAACATCTACCATGTTATAGCCGAAATAATCCTCCGAAATTAGAAAAGTCATAGAAAATTACGTAGAACGAATATTGCTGCAGAATTCAGAGGCTAACATCAGTTTTTATATTAAATAGAGAATTAATTAAGTATACTAACGATTAATGCCAACATAATAGCTAAAATAATATTACATTTTTTGCCTTTTTTTAAGTTAGGAAACTCAATTTGAATCACTCTAAATTTAAGGGCAGTCGCATCAATCTGTGAGTGAGTTTTAAATGTTTAGTGACATGTTTTCATACGATTTCAAAATACAAGTTTTTATACCATGACTTCACTCTTTTATAAATACTGCAAATAAATATATTTTTAATGTCCGTTTTAATTAACGTATATGGCTTAAAATATCTTTTATATTATAGTTTTTTGGTCAAATGTATAATTTTTTAGTATAACATTAAATTTTTTTTTATATATTTTGGATTGGTACCTGTCTAAATATTATAAAAACAAAGTAAGTCTAAATTACATATTAACAGCAGATAACTAACGGTCTGGTCTGTATATTTGATCGTAATATTTATAGAAGCAGATGTATTTGATTAATTAATGTATATATTTTTTTGTTTTTATGCTTCCAAAATTTACCTCCATTTCAAAAATATAACCAAAAAAAATTGAAATATAAAAATATATTTTTTATTTATTAGTGTAGCAGCAACACGAGCTAAGAAAGTAAAATCTTCTTCGAAATTCTATTTCGTTGATTATCGAATTTATTTCCATGTATTTCAACCTAAAGAAATTTTTCAATAATTTAAAAAGTTAATAGATTTCCTTGCGCTTCCACCAAATTCGTACATATTTCATACCTTTATTCTACGTATATATAACGTTTTAAAAAATTTCATTTACGACGACTGAATATCGAAAATATTCCTTATTTTTTGAAGGTAGGTAGAAATGTAGTTGGTTTGCCTCGTTCGTGTGAGCAAATGTGTTAGCTAACACGGATTAATGCTGAAAATGCAACCAAATTTCGATTTGGAAAATTAGAATAAATATTTTTAATTAAAAAACCATTAAAATTTCAGTCATAGTAAAATGGCTAGATTACTAGAATAATATTCGGCGCGGAATTAGATCTGGTAATTGTAAAACTGTTTTAAAATGATTAAAATCAGCGATTTGTATAGATTTTGTTCAGAAAAGCGCATCAGTAAACGAGAATTAGTCTATAATAATTTCAATAAGAAAGAAAACATCCAAAATTCAACCGCCTAGAATCACTTTTTCGAGAAGTTGCTAGTTCTGTTATACCATTATACTTCAAATTTCAAACCGATCCAGAAATTTAAGATAAGATTAAAGTGATTTTTTATAACTTAAGATACAGGTAAACCTAATAAAAGTACGTATGATAAAAAAAGGAAGGTAGTTATCTTGATTATTATATATCCGCTTTTGAATACCTGTAGGTACATAAAACAAAATTGCGAAAATTTATTGTTCCGTCGGATGAAATAAAAATCATTACAATAAGGCAGTTTTTGCATCAAATGATTTTATCATCTAAATTACACAAGTATTAACGCAATTTCACTCATTTATACATCTTGATTAAGAAAAGTTTTATTAAATTTATAGAAAACTATAATTCATTTAAACCAATATTTATTTCCTATTTATTTACTTCCATTAAACATGACGAAAGAATCCTCAATATCGGGTTTTTAAAAAGATGACGAAAGAATCCTTTCTAAACGAGAAGAAAAAGATATTTTTGAGAGTTAGTAGTATTGAGAATAAAAATAAATAAGCAGAAAATTTTTAAATTGTACCCAGAACATTTAAACCTTTTCTGAAATTTGGTATGTACACAATTTTGTTTTAAATCCTCGACGAATTAATTGTAATTTTACTTAGGTATCTATTTTTTATATTAATATTTTTTTAATTTTAAAATCGCCATTTATAAAAGCACTCGGATGTAGAAATTCAGGGTAATATGGTAAAATATAAAATAATGTGGAAATACATATTTCGCATTATCCTCGGCAATTCCCGAAAGGTTATACTCAAATACTTAAAAACCTTTTTTATTATACAATATAAAATTTCTCAAGCGCAGGTATGCATATCTGTTCTTACAAAAAGCGAATAGCTATAAATGTATTTTTACTACTTTTATTTTAACTCGTAGGCTCTGGTTATGTCATGCTTGTCTGCCGAAAAATCTTTGGATCGATTTTTAATCCATTTCCCGTGATCCAATTGAGCTAAAACTTACAAGCAAACTCATGGCGATGATTAAAAAAATTATGAATCCCCAAGTCGAAAGAACGGTCTATTAATAAAAGTTATACAAATTATTTTTAGCTCCATACAAATTATTTTAAAACAAACAAAAAATATCACGTTACTATAAATTGTAAAATTATAATATTGATTTAAAAAAATTTCCAAAATCAACCTCTCTTATTCCTGGGTTATTTTGAATATTAAACAATTTTCTAAATTTTCCACTCAATTTTTCGCAGGATCGAGATATTTCATAAAAAAAATTATTGTTAATAGTTGAAACATATTTATTTAACACACTGTTCGAAAGGGTGCTACCAAAAACGAAAAAATTCTGCCTTAATTAAATAAAAAAATGCACCCACGTTTGATAAAATCAATGTCTACAATTATCAATTTTAAGGTCTAATATTTGGGTAAGAAATTTAAAATATCAAAAATAGATCCATTTGTATCGCTAAGAGCGCCATGACACATGTACGCACAGCGAAAATTTGTGTTCAACTTTTTCTCAACATTCTACAGCAAAAACTATTCCCAGAAAATTACTCTTTAGAAAAATTTTAGAAGCGCCACAATATTAGTATTTTAATTTATAAACAGAAAAAAAAAAAAAAATTGATCCAAGAAATATGGACCAAAAATATTTTTCCCAAATTATCGAGCATATTTCGTTTTCCAATTAAGATTTTTGAGCCAAGAAAACCCTTTTTTCCGTATTGTATTTAAGAAAACATGCTTTTATATGCATTTAGAATAAAAAGTATAAAATAAAAAATATTTGAAAAAAAAAATAAAATCTATATTTTAAAAGTAAGACTAAAAATCATCACTCATGTAAACCAGAGATATATGTCTTCCCGTAGCCTCCACCATTTTTTCTATTTCATATTGTATTGTCTTGGTTTTGAATAGACTCCTGAAAATAGGGGAAAAATAATTAAATAATGCCCCTCCAGATTCATAAACATAAAAAACATGTCGAAAAATGCCGTTGAACTCTTCCATGGTAGAACTTTCACATCAGAAAAAAAAAATTCAATCAGTTCCACATCAGAAAATCTTGTTTAAGGACAAATATCAAACGATCTGAAACCTATTTACATACTGGCGATATTTTAAACTTTCAATCAATTTAAAAATCAACATAGAGGTATTTTTTCGCTTTTGGATCTGTACCTGAACACTTATATCAAAAATTATAAATCATCAAACGGTCTTAAACGCAGAAAAATATACATTTTATATTTAATTTTCCAATTACTCTGTGAAACAACGCTCATCAAAGATTAAAAAAGAAATACAAAAATAAAAAAATTAAATAAAAGAAAAATAACGCCGACAAAGCCAAATGGGAATTAAATTTAATATTATTTGTATATAAAATAAAATAAATACAACTTAAACTGAAGAAAAAAAAAATTACCATAAATAAACGCGCGTAAAAATGAATAAATTTTTACGTTTTAAAAGAAATACAAAAAAACCTTTTGTGAAAAAAAAATAAATAAATAAATAGGAATAAAATAAATTCGCTAATTGATTTGTTTATTTGCTAAACCATCTTATCAGCAAATTTCTATTTAAAAACGTACACACAATCACATTCTAAATACAAAATACACTTTAAAACAAAGATGGCGTCGTCAATTGAGATCGTTGTCATTTTAACAACAACAAGCCAAAGAAATCAGTTAGGCCCCATATAACAGAAAGCTGCAAAACCAGCACGGCGGCGATATAAAATTTATTTGCCAAACAAACATAAAAAAAATTAAATCAGAGTTTGTACGAACACAATAGCAGAGCAAAGTTCTCGAAAAAAAATTTTTATTTCTATCTTTAAAAAAAGTAGTATCCATAAAATATCTACTTAACATTTTTCTCAATCTGTAATCTATAAGCGGATTGGTTACCATTAATAGTGTTAATGTTATACAACTGTTCTGTTCTAACCAATCAGATTGCTGGTAACTTTTTTTTCCACATAGCATTCAACATATTTTAGTTATAACGGTGGAACTTGAACGGCTGTAGAACGCCTTGAATAGGTGGAGTCTGGTTGATGTTTTCACACAACGTACATTTCTCAAACTTGACAAGAGGTAATTTAGTTAAGCTATTCACTTGTTCTGAAGCGATAGACCTGAGAACTGTGTGTGTGAGTGCTATCACAGGTTATTTCTCACGTGCTTTTTTTGTTGTTGTTGAAAGTGTAGTGACTTTTTTTTTTGGGATATTTTGTGGGTGTTTATTTTTGTTGTTTTTTTTATTGTGAATTTTGACTGAAAAATGTGGAACTGAGAGTGCTTAATGTTGTTTGATCGTTTTTGAATCCAAAATTTTCAAAGTGTATTTAAAAATGCAAGATACAGAAATGGTTCCTTATGCGCAAAAAGCTTTTGGAAGTCCAATTTCAACACGGTCTAATAGTCCATCAGGTGTTACCGTCGGCACACCACCATTAGAGACACAAAGTGATGATGAAATTAGTGTAGGTTGTCCTAGTCCGGCACTAAATAGTCCCAAACATTATGAACGGCATCGAGTTAGCTATGATGATGAATCCACAAACACAAATGATAAAGATATGGAACCTCAACAAGGAGATGATTATTTTAAACCGTTGAAAAAATTAAAAATGGTTGTAGATAAACGAATATCATCACCGACCAGAGATTTGGATCCGGATCCAGATGCGTCGGAACGTACATCTTCATCGTCAATTGAACATGGTGTAAAAAGTTTTTCAATTATGGACATTTTAAATCATCGACCGTCACGACCACAAAATATAAATAATAATAGTAATTGTTCCAATACATCACAGCATACACGAATTGTGCGACCGTGGGATATCGAAACAGAATCAGAGGCACAACAAAGTTTAGAACGATTTCATCGACAATTAAAGGCACAACATCAGTTAGCTTTATTGAGACCAGAATTTGCTTCGGCATTTGCGGCAGCGGCTACCGCAGCCCATCATAATCAAAGTTATACAAGTGAAACTGGTTCAGATCGTTCGAGTAGTGTGACAAGCGATTGTTGTTCACCGGATATTGTTCCAACTACATCCTCATCACGGCAACGACATTCGTCTGGTCAACAGAAAGGACCACCTGGATCGACGCCATTAGATGCGCTGTTTCAAATGACATCGAAAACGTTTGATCAAAATAATGGCGAAAGTAGTGCAGGTATTTTAAAATTTTTAATTTTCATTTGTCTTAAATTTCTTAAATCCAAGTCTGTAGATCAAAATAAAAAAATCCCCAAAATGCCTTCATATGTTTATGTTAACAAATGGATACAATTTTCTAAAATCATATTCGGAGCTTGAATACGCCTCAATAATTCAATTTATATTGCTTAAAGAAATTAATAATTTAATTTCATGCCTAAAAAGCAATTAAGAAAAAGAAAGGTTCTTTTTCTAAGCGCGAGTGTGATTTATAGTCCAATTAATGTATTATCATAAAATGCCAACCTTGTTCAAAGATTATAACTATTTTACGTGAAATTTTTATCCATTTTATCAAAATGGTAGTAAAAATTGCCATAAATTTCGCAAAACAGTTTTAAAGGAAATAGAAATTCAAATTTGATAAATTTTGGCTTTATATAAATTATACCTCAATAAAGTAAAATGTTTAAATTAATAAATTTTTTTTGTTCTTTTCTCTCAGAGGCTAAAACCTGTTTTACTTAAACTTCCACAAAAAAATTATGACTTAAATCGTACAAAATTGCTGTTTTTTTATGAAAAAGAAATTTGGGCTGTGCCTTTTTGAATAGATTCAAATCTTTCTAAAGTAGTTATGCAATTTTTGTAGGAATTGATGAAGATTCAAAGTCAATAAACCGCAATTATTCTTAGCCACCGTTATAACTTTGTAATCTTACGAAGTATTCTCTTGAAACAACGTTTTTCCTATAAAATAAAAAAATCTTAAGCTAAAGCAAAATGTGGGAATGGTCTTTTAGAGTCGTGGATTATTCTGTTTAGTTTGTCAAATTTTTCCGAAATGTTTCCTAATTTTTTTGAATCATTGTACACAAAACAGTACCTAAAGATTTGTACATCGGATGTCATAATGGAAATATGTTTTCTCTCACAGTATAATTGGGATACTCGAATAACGTATCGTAGTCTATCAAAATATCAATCTCCTAAGGCTTTTTCGCGGGCGCTAGATGCAGAAAAATATTTTGTCCCAAAGTGATTTATTAGACGTTTTTCAAAGACGCATATTGTAATTAAAAATTCATACTAAAGACAGATTTATTTTATAATCAATAAATTATTGAAAATGACTTTCCAATTAACAGTTTAACAAGAAAACCTCTTGTTGTGTCTGTCATCACGCCAACTTTGCAAAATATTAATTTCCAATATTCTTACTTTACCATGTATTATAAGTTTTCTCTTATCATAAGAATGTTTTAATTACTTTTCTTTTTAATTTACCTACGTGTACCTCAAGAAAGCCATTGTAAAAGGTCTCACATTACAAAAGATATATTTCTCACTACAAGATATACCTCAGGTCAGGTCATCTAGGAATTTATTGTAAGGAAAAACATTGTTACCTCGCTATTCATAAAATATCAAGCCAAAAATTTTCAATTCAAGAAGGTGCTAGCAGTTATAGTCATAGTAGACACGACTATGAGTATACTAATTTTTAGAAATGTCGTTTTTAATTTTAAATGAAAATCATTTGCTTACTGTAATAAATGTAAGAAGAACATAAAAAATTAATTAACTATGGTAGCTTGTTAGTAGACACAGCTTGAATATAAATCTGTAAATTCATTTTTTACAGCCAAATTGAAGCAAAGAATATCGATAAACTGCGTTATCTTAAAGGAAAGTATAGGTAAAGAAAAATATTAACCCTGATGTAGCGTGATTTAAGATACGGCTTGAATATAATTCAAGATATTATACTTTCTCTTCAAATTCAGGCAAAAATAAATCCTTAAACTATAATATTACAAAAATAAATTAACTGTAGAAAAAACATAAACCATGGTAGCGTAATACTAGACACGGCTTGAATATAACTCTATATTATGAATACCTACATTATTTTTAACAAATTAAAACATATTTAAAATAATCGTACACAATTAATAAAAATTTACACTCAAGGACTTCTTGCTAAAGTATTTAAATTTTTTTTTTTTTTTATAAATATTATTTATAATTTTCTTATTATTTATTAATAAATGTAAATTATTATTTAATAAATATGGTTTGATTAATATCCATATAATTATTAATATTTTAAAATTGCTTGTTTTTTTTTGTTTTGTCATAAATTTTATTTTAATTAATGTGATTGTGTTTACGTACTTATATATTTATGATAATTTTTATTTTAATTAATTATGTAATTAGATCAAGAACAAAAACAAAATTAACAATATTTAATAATTAATTATGGTGTTTGTTTTTATAAGCTGGTTATATTTGATGAAATATGTGAAATATATGAAATACGTGGGTTTAATTTTTTGGTACTAATCATAGTAAAATGTGGTCTGTAAAAACCTATACAGAAAAATTCGAGTCAAAAAATATCTACGAACATTTCGAAAAAAAATGCTCTTTTCTATATTCCTCCATCGGTACAAAATGAAAAGATTCTCTATCATTTCGAACTATTCGGTTTTGCTCTTAAGTGTTAAAAAAGTAAAAAGATTATGTTAAAAAAGGAAACAGAGCAAAAAAATCATTTATATAATTTATCACCTAAAAAAAATTTTAAGTGCGATGGCCGGGAATCGAACCCGGATCAACTGCTTGGAAGGCAACTATGCTGACCATTACACCACCATCGCTCGTTGAGATGAATATCATTTTTAACAGACTGTTGAATTGTCTTATGTACATGTTACATGTTTTTATTTCGCTGTCGATTACTGCCGACCACAAACGTTTTTTGATAAAGTGATTGAAATGATAATTATTTGTTATAAAAGTATAAACAAATTGGCCACAAACTTTTTTTTGTAGGGCGAATATAAAAATCAGAATTCATTTGAAAAATGTGATATATGAGGCCGGTAAATATTAAACATTTCTCTCTGAGTGACTTTTCCACGTCTTCCACATGGAGGTACAAATATATTTTAGTCATAGGAAGCTTAGCGTTAGTTATAGGAAGTGGTGTATAGTGAAAGATGGCCCGTTACAAAACCAGACGCTAGTTCTTGGAAGTTTTCGATACTTAAAATAGGAGGAGCAATCAACCACTATTAAATTTTTTTCGCTAAACCAAGTTCAACTGTAGCATTTTTGAATTCTTATTAAACACCAACCCATCGTTTAATCCAAGCAAATTGTCAATTATTTATTTATTCGTGTATTCTATTTAAAGTGGTGTGAAAGTATATGGGTCCCGAAAATCCTTAATAATAATATCTACTTTGCTTGGACTATATCATTACATTGATGTAATTTGCATATGATTAAAAACAGAAAAACAGTTAAATACATTTATTTAACAAGGATATAGTCATTGTTTTTTAATATAAATTAAAAACTATAGGTTTATAATAATACAAAAAAAAAATTTAACAAGAAATTTAAATTATTCTTTTGTTTAAATCTCACGTCGTCTCCAACAGTCTACAGAATTAAATTGTGAACAAGCAAAAGACGAATAAAACAATATCATCTTTTTGCTAATTATAAATATCATAACAAAAACAAAATTTCATAGGTAATAATTTAAAAAAATATTATGAATAAATTTAATCTACCGTGTATTCGAAAACTTTCATTGCTTTGCCTTCGACTACGATGTCCATAAAAGTTCAAAATAATTTATTCATAATCAATATTTATAGCAGCACTTAGCCTAAACTTCACCAATAAGTCTTAGAATCTCTAGATGAATGGACTTGAGCCAGCCTCTCTTTGATGACCTCTTCGACCTAAAGTCCGTCGACGCCAAAGCTCTCCTGCTGTTCTTAAACAGCTCCAAATGGTTCATGGAGTAGTGGCCGGGGCCAACTTTTTTTCGGTATCACGGACTCTATGGTCTCAGTGTGTCCCACCCCAGGGCAGGCACTCTAACCTAACCTAGCCTAACCTAGATGAATGGACAGTCATCTTTAACATTTATTTTGAGATAAAATGAATGTTTAATAGAATGTTGGTCGAAACATGCAGTTCGTGATTCTCCGTGTCACAAGGCGTACATTTCCAAGGCGTACATTTCCAAGGTATACATTTCTTGCTTTACGGCTTGGTATTTTTCAATTTTGAATTGATAGCATTCAACGTTGGTATAATTCTTTGATTTTTACTTTTTACAAAAGCTTTCAAAGCCAATGCATTTGATTACCAAATTAACTTTTCCTAACATACGATCAATCATAATGGGGAGGAAATAAGCGCCTAGTCTTTTCTCCTGTACGTACTTTTAATAAGATAGCTTGATACGCCTAAAAATAGCAATAGTGCGAAGCCTGTAAGATAACAAAATTTATTAAGTATAGATATTGTTATATAAATATCATAAATAAGCAAATCCGACGGCAGACATATTCACAATTTCAGAAAACATTATTACTTACTATGCAATTGCATACCGATAAAAATATTAAATATTCAGTGCCTACTAAAAGGCATCTTGATGCAATTTTATTAAAAAAATATTTAGTTAATAATTTTGAATAGCCTAAAAATATTTTCGAAATTATTCATAGTTTCACAGTTTCTCCTTGCCTTTCACTGAAGGTTGGAAACACTTAGACAAAGATGGATTCGATGATTCAAGAATTAATTTTTTTTTTCAAAGTTTATTAGGTTTGAAAATCTTTATGTACGAAATACAAAAATTGTTTCTACCACACTTTATGAAACTACTAGATTTAGAAAAAACTTGGAAAAGCGTATATTTCTTGAGTAATTTTTTTGAAGGTGTCTATTTTTTGGTATTATTAGTTGGGAATAAGTCCAGCCTTGTCTTACAACATTTAATGCTAATTTTTAATCAAAAATAATTTTCGTAAAGCGACTAATGCGAATAAAATTGTTTTCCCATGAATTTTCATTTAAAATGCTAACCAAAGTTATTAGAAGACTACCTTGATACCCACCCGCTTTGTTGGGCTTAAAACTTAAGGCTACCACGTTATAGCCTTCACCTCCCTTGCTCTCACTTTGGCTACATTTTTCATCCCCTTAAGAGTATAATTTCGCAAAATCGGATGCCTATGTCATACAAAGAACACACGTTCCAAGTTTCAACGATAAGTGGTTTAGGCTGTGCATTGATCCATCTGTCAGTCATTCAGAACAAAGCATTTTATATGTTTATAGATTAAGAAAAATTATTACGGGGAGTAAATTAATATTACTCGACCTAAACCACCTCAAACAAAAATTTTCATTTTCAATATATTTAAATTTATCCGTTAATTTATACGACAAAAGAAATTATATCTTGTATAATGTATAGGCAATAAATAACGTCCATACGCAATACGTATATGCCAAATAGAATAATAATTAAGTAATTTTTAGCAGCGATTACGCATATACTTTAGGCTCACATATTCAAAATACTCAACAAATTAAACAACATAAAGATATAAATTAAGACTTGTACACAAAAAACGCATATAAGATAATATTTTATTCTTCTATTCGTGTTTTTTTGTTTTGCTGCTCTCTTTGCCCGTCTTTTTGTCTCTCTCTCTCTCTCAAAAACAGAAAAAAATCGAATGTGTGAGGTCCCCTGTGATGTTCCAAACGAATGTACAACACTCACACAAAATCAAATTTACTTTCATATAATAATAAGTTAATCATATAAATAATTTATATAGAGCGGCAATATTATATGTCGCGTGTACATAAAAAACATACACAACCACTCTACAAAAATAGCTATCTGAATTTTATTTAAGACGGTAATATTAATGGGAGTGTCTCAACACGATTACCAACTAACAACACAATATGAACTTAACACTTAGACTGTGATCGTATACATCTATAAAAGCTACTGTTTCATTCACATTCTATATGTTATTATAGCTTATATATATCTTAGACTGTGACGATTAAGTTTAATATAAATTATATATAATATAATCACATTCTAATTTCATCGACAGGTATTACCATTTTTTGTTGTTGTTGTTGTTGTTGTAAATGTTTAGATCAAAGAGACCGCATTAGGCCCGCGGCGACGGTTCACACTAATTGGAGGCCTTCAATGGTCAAAAGATGCCGACGGACTTCTTAATATATCTATATGTATAAATATATAATGCTATAGTCATCAAGCAGGCCCCGATAGTTTTAACATGGTTTTAACACTATAGTTTTTATAAAAACATACATAAAGCTAGTACGTCTTACCTCACTTCCCCACTTTACCCTAGTACCTACTATGCTGTCTTTATCGTATATATAATTTTTTCGCTAAGCAGGTGAATTTGTTTAAAAAAAAAATTGATTATAGAAATGTTTTTTTAATTTCTAAATTATATACATTTTTAAAAAAAATTATTTTTTATAATGAAAATTATGACAGAATTAATTTTTTTGGATTTTTTAATGGACTTTCAAATTTTGTCTAGGGGTGGTTTATTTTGTATTATAAATATTGATAAGGGGTTTCTTCTGCTATCATCTGTACATAACAATTTGTCAAATTTAGAGTGTTTAAACCGTTGATTTTTAGGGTATTATTATTAGAGGAATATTTGATTAATGGTGTGTTTTGGAAGATAAACGTTTTTTAAATGTTTTTTGAACTAATTTTATATTCAAATATTTTGATTTGGAAGGGGTCCTTTAATTTTGAAAAAGGCCGCTGTTGTAAAATCGGAATATTTAATGCGATAAAATTGAAGAATTTACCATAGTAAATATAGAAAATAATTTTTATATTTTTATGGTAGAGGTATCGATAAAACTAGATGTTCAAACAAAAATTAGCAGAAAACTGATGAGTAGGCATGAATTAATAGGAATAGATCAGGGGTTCTTAAACTATGGGTCGCGACCCCATTTGGGGTCGCGTAGCAAAATTCTGGGGTCGCGAGAGGTAAAAATAAAATTAAACAGAAAATGTTTTTAACTTGTAAAATTATTGTTATAAAGATAAAATAACAATTATCGTAGATAAATATATCATAAAATCTTCTAGTTCGGAAAGATTGTTTGTACCTGCATTTCTATTAAGAGTATTATAATAACTTGAATAACATTTACTATGAATTATGAAATGTTATTGGAATTAATAAAAAAAATAAATTTATTTTTGTCAATCTCTAAAAGCCGAAATAATCTCGAGAAATAATTGTCAACAAAATTTCTAGGTATTATTGCTGAAGAAACAGCTTTAACACATATTAAATCCCAATATCGTTCAGCGATAAAAAATGTTGAAGAGGTCTTACGTCCAGCAGTTTCAAACATTCCACCAAGATTTGATTTGTTTTGCAATAAAAAACAGGCACATCCATCTCATTAAATTGTTAACTTAAACTTTAATTTAATTCTTACCACGCAACTACTTCTAATATATTCGAAAGAATTAAGACGGTCAGAATCCACTTTTATTTTTGAAACTATAATAAATACAATTTTATAATTTTTTGTGCAATTTTTAATTTATGATTTTTGTATGTTTCAAAACGAATTCTAAACTTATATATTTTCATATGTATATGTATATTGTTACCTAATAAACAAAGCATCAAAAAATATTAATTTATTTTTCTTTTATATTTGTATGGGATCGTCAAGAAACTCGCAATCATAAATGGGGTCGTGAATTACAAAAGTTTAAGAAGCCCTGGAATAGATCATGAAAGAGTAGGTTGGAAAACTTTGAGTCTATATTAATATAACAAAAATTTTTAGCCTTCGGCAGGGTAGTTCGCTGCGCTTGCACATAGCTCTAATAAATACCTAATAACAGTATCTGAATAATAATACCTCAGTATGACTCAAATAGGTGTTCACAATTCTACATAAATATGGTGGGAGCCCAAATAAATACATTTGAATAGTAAGATGTAATGTAATATGTTATTTATTTGCGTTTCCACCATTTATTTCATGTGCTTTAATTTGTTGGTGCAGAACCCTCAAAAACATTTTGTAGTAGACTAAATTATGAATCTAAATCATAAGTAAATCATCCATTTGAACACACACACACACAATTTCATCAAAATCGGTACATCCGAGTTCAATTACAAATGCTGATGACGGGAGTTGCATGATTTTTGTTCACCCAACTTCAAAAAACTGTGATAGAAATGTAGTAAACTAATGTAAAATTATATAGAGAAAATGATCTGCAAAGTTATAGAATATTTTACGCGCGAAATATTTGACGCATGTGCAAAGAAAGCGTGAGCAAATCTCTCATCACGCTACTATTAATATTACCGAAAGATTGACGCGGATGCTTACTAGTGCTTACTTTTCAGTTTATTAAAATTAATTCTTTATTCAAGGGATATGTTTCAACGATAGAAAGGATGACAAAAATAATGATTGCTATAAATTTGAATCTATTATTCTGAACATTTGTGTACAACATTCAAATAAATCTTTCAAATAAAAATAAACCAAAGGTGTAGTATTCGTTTCTTTTCAATATACACAGTTAACATTTGATTAAAATAAATGTCCTAAAATATATAACAATTAGGTTAGAATCACATTTCATGTCACACTGTAAAAGTCAAACAGTAGTAGTACCAACATATATTTTTGTATATAAATAAAAACACTATAATACTGTGATTATTTGATTTCGATTATATAAAGTTTAGTGGATTAAATATATAAGACCTTAGGGACCAAAAGAAATCTTATCCATGTATATTTATTAGTTTGATGTAATAAATTACATTCATTCACACTATAACAACCGGCATGAGAAAAGGTCATATATGTAAGTCTAAAAAGAAATTCTATTTAGAGTGAAAGAGATTATGAGTCGACAGTCAGTGTGTTGTTGGTAGCACCAATATGTCATGATTAGTGATATCAGTTGGTAATACTGCGCTTCAATCTGTCAAATAAGTTAGGTTACGTGCTTTTTTTAATTTGAATTAGTTTAAATGTCAGATTTTTTTTATATTAAGGAATAAAAGTGGCATTGTGACAGATTGTTAACTTAATAATGTTGATTCTGTTTAAAAAAAGAAAGATTCTTTTTAAAAATAGAGAAGAAATTTTCTGATAAAAAGATATTAACAATTTTAGATATTGAATTTTGAGATTGTCGAACCATAAATCGGTGGATCGCGGATTTAACTTAAAGTACTATTGTTCGAAAATTACTACTAATAACAGCACAGTTTTTATTAAGTTTTACCTAGTTTTCAGATAAAATTATGTGACGAAACAATCTAATCGTTACTTAGTTCAAAATAAATTTGTAAAATATAAATAGAGATTTTAAATGTTATTAATATAAAAATATAAACAAAAATTCCATTCAAATGAGATACTTCAGCGACGGATACAAAATTGTAAGTTGATACGGTGTATAAGATTTTGTTTTAAGAGTTTTTTTTTTTTTTGTAGTAATTTTGCATTTAGGTCACTCTTTCACGCTATGATAAAACACATCATTGATATATGTATTTTTTATTAATTGATTAATATAGGAATAGGCTAATTATCTCATAAATTAGGCGTCAGATCCAAATTTGGTATGGAACATTTTCTTCTTGCTTTTCTCAGCTTATTCAAGAAGCGAAATTTCTGCAGTCAATTATAAAACACCCTGTATAAATGGTCACTCTATATTAAAAAAAAATTTTTTTTACACCGTCTGAATTGAGTTCACAGTGCTATAAAATATTTCATCGCCTAATCACAAAAACTAAAAATATAAAATAAATTATATACAGGGCGTTCTGTTATTAACTGCAGATCGTCGTTTATTTTTAAGAAAAAAACAAAATAATACTAGCCTTTTTTTAAAACTAGTTGACCAATATAGTGACAGTTAGATGTAGGAGGTATCAAATTATATTTAAACATAGGAACGGGGGGACTAAATTGTGTAATACATAACACATAACGTCTTAGGATGTTGTGTTTTGCTATGCCAATATGAGTTATGTATTGCACAATTTAGTCCCCCCGTTCCTATGTTTAAATATAATTTGATACCTCCTACATCTAACTGTCACTATATTGGTCAACTAGTTTTAAAAAAAGGCTAGTATTATTTTGTTTTTTTCTTAAAAATAAAGACAACAAAATATTATTTTTTGTATTCGCTAACCAATTAAAACAATTATTGTTTTATGATAGTCATCTCTATATTATAAAGTGACACCTACTAATTTTATTGAATTTGATAGGTTTGTGGATTCATAAATCTTTCTATTTTGTCAATAGCCACAACTTCCGCATCAGGGCTCAGATCGAAATTTGGTAAAGAGCTTTTTTGTTCGTCTTTATGAGCTTATTCTGTAGGCTGACGATCTGCAGTTAATAATAGAACACCCTGTATATTTAAAAACAAAAAATTTTTAATTTAAATAATAATCGCGGTTCCCTCCTAATAAAATCCAAACTACGGTATTTTTTTTTTGGATGTAGGTAATAATAATAATAATTTTTTTGTAATTTATATTGCGGTGTTAAAATAAAATTAAAATCAATTATATAATTCATATTATAAAAATTGTGGTAATTTATCAATCAATACATTCAGTCAGTTAGTTAATCCAGTCTGTCTGTCCGTCCGTCTATATATATTACCAAGAAGAGAATCATTACCCATTATACTAGCAAGTAACGTATATACATAAATATATCGGCCTTACCTTCTTACAGTAATAGAGCCGCGCACATTGAAAAATATTAAAAACAAGAAGTCAAAACTCAAATTTTATCTTCAAAAAGTGTACAAGCCGTGGTAGATGTTAATCTTACAGGTCTGATCAACAATTGGGTGATTAATTTATCTGATATTCACTGACATTCAACACTTTCTTTACAGGGTATTTCAACAATTAACTCAGTCAAATGATTATAATAAATGAAAAAAATACACAGGAATTTTAATTAAAGAGAATTGAAAAAATACACTTGTTCTAGGACTCGAACCCGGACCTCTTTGGCTCATGGCAAGCGTCTTATTCAGTTCGGCAATACGATCTCTCAACCGATCGAATTTTAATTTTTATTCGTTCGTCAACATGAACTTATTTATTTATTATTTAAGTTTTGTTCACTAGCTTGTATACAATTTTAAACCTCAAAGCCTTTCGGTTATATAATTTTTACTGTATGCCCTTTTTGCACCCTGATTTAGCTGAATCTAAACATCAGAAGGATCAATGCATCGTAAAGCTTCCACAATTTTTAAAAAGGCGCAAATTTATTAGAAAGTAATCATATATCAAAATTCGACAACAAATAGGTTAAAAAAAGTAGGTTAATTGACTTAAGTGCCTTACGTACATTTTCTTAACCTCTCAGTATGGAGAAGCTATTTTAATGGGCCCGAAAATCAAAATTAATCTTTTTAATACATGCAATATGAAAACTTGGATCGCTGACAAACTTGTAGAAAATAAATTTTATTCTGTCACCAAATTTATCACCTGATTAGTTTTTCAAAAAGTTACAAATGTATGTACAATTATTGATCAATTTAGTGAGAAGTCAAGCCAAGTATAAAATTGAATAAATAAAGTCGACTGTCGATATGAAAACAATAATTTTGTATCAGGAAATTAAAAAGAATAAAATAAATTGATCACGTAAATATCGATATTTTTTTCCAATTTTTTTTTTTTAATATTCTTGTGGTGGCTACCAAAACGCATTGGTTTGAATATAAAATGGTAATCATATTAAAAATAATTTGCTTTCAGTAGCTAAAACACGTCGATAAAATGGTATTTCTTTAATAGATTTCAATTGAATATAATATTTCCCCTCGCATATAGTTCGTTCTCCCGTAAGGTACATTCAATCAATTTTATTATACTAGATTAGTACTCATGTGTGATTATATTGTGTTGATCATCTATCATCAATCGATCCGATCGAATAGATTATTATTGATGATCTTGTGAAAATGGTGAGAATTGAATTTAGTTTTGAAAGTATATAAAATTATATAATTTAATGTAATTGAGTATATCCGTTCAATAAAACATTAATTGATTATTTATTGATAATTATATTTAATCATTTTTAACTAGATGAAAAAAAAATTTATTGAATCAGATTGAAACAAATTTTTTCCATGTTTTAATACATTTAGGACATCTACACGACGTTTCGTAATGCAATTGTTACTTGTTCAGACATATTGAATCAAGGAATCATGCAAAGAATAATTAAAAAAAAAAGACATGATTGAATTGATTGACATTGATTTTAAAAATTATAATTTCTAAAATGCTTTATTATTATAATAAAAATTAAAAAAAAAAATAAGTGCGATGGCCGGGAATCGAACCCGGATCAACTGCTTGGAAGGCAACTATGCTGACCATTACACCACCATCGCGGCTTGATTACCACTACACTTTTAGCGAAGTATTGATTTTTGATCAATATATTGTGAAAAAATTATTGTTTTGAATCGATTTCTGTTCAGTATACTCATTTTTCTTTTTTTAAAGACATGTTTTAATTAGACGGACGTTTGTTATAAAAATATTAATAAATTTTATTTTAAGCATAGTGGCATTGCAGGTATCACTTGAACGTTTCCAAAAAAATGAATGAAAATATTTAGCCGAAAATTAAGAGTAAAATTCTTGGACATTCACCATAGATTTTAAAATTAAAAGATTTAAAGAATATAAAATTTTCTCTAAACATTTAGAGGAGACAAATGTCATAGGCGTTAAACCTAAAATTGGTACAAATATATAAGGTTTCTGGAAAAATATTTCAAACAAAAGTTGTTTCTTTCCGCAAAAGTTACATTATCATTAATGATTTATAGTAACTTTTTGAATTTATAACGTGAAGTCAAAATTTCAGCTGAACCCATTTCAAACAGCTAGGAAAAGTGAGATAAAAATGCGGCTAAATAAATACCAGGTAGACAGAGGTATTTAAATTGACAAATTACAAATTTCCTGCTTATAAAAAACAAGCCTTAAAGCTATTTATGAAAAGTGAAAACTTTTCATTAAATAAAACATAAATTCAATTAATTTAAATTGACTTTTTATAGAATAATAATACAAATTATAAGTGACTGACTATAAGTTCATAGACAGTTTGAAAACAGTCAGCAGACTGACAATTAGTTATTTATCAATTTAAATATCCTATAACTGACAGCTAATTGTTTGCATTTGTGAATGACATCTATGATTAGCAATTGAATTATATATATTTATATGAGCTAAGCTATATATAAGCAATTATTCTTTTATAAAATTAGAAAAAGTAAATTAGAAAATACGATATGCTAACTAACTAGTAATAATTACAAAACAACAGCAGATGATTAATTAAAGAATTAAAAAGGTAAAAAACAGAAATAAATATATATAACATATACATATATACCTACTTTGTTCTTTTTATATCGGTGTAATAAACTTAGTGTTACTTTATAGAAGATTTTTAAATAGTGATATACGACTGTCCTTTTCTTCTTACATTTGGTGCAAAGAGTGTGCACACTAGGGTACAAAATGAACACATTTATTAAAAGTGCTATAAGCTATAATAATGGACAAAGACTATCTACCAAATACCGGATGTCTACGTAAAATCGTTCTAAAAGCTAATTCAACTTGGATTTTATATCAGAATAATAATGACAGACATATGTTTATAACAGAGACCACCCACATCATTATTTTATAATATTTATATATTTTAACTACACCCGAGTACAAACAGTTAAATTTTTATGATCTGATTGGAGTAGTTCTTATCCAAGCGACGAAGCCATATTACTGTATCAATCCTAGTGAAGTTTATAATATAAAAAAACAAGAAGACGTGGCGTGTTAACCCGATAGGAACTATATTCCTTTTGTAACCTTTTGTAACTTGGTAAATTTCAAAATGTAGCACTCATATTTTTTATTTACAAGATATTTTTCTGAAAATTTAAAGTATAAATTTTAGAAGTCCAATCCTTGTTTGATTCTTTAAAGAATTTAATTTTATAGCTGCTTTTAGCTTTTACAGTATGAACTAATTGTAATATTAATTTCAAAACGACATACTTCTGATTTAGTAATCAACCCAGTATGTTCGTACATTACGTTTGGTTTGATCAGGATATTTATTATGACATTAAATTGAAATTTCCTTATACTTACTTTAAATTATCTCTCTAGATAGCTTTCACAACTCAATTTTTTTAATTATAAAACATAGAATTTTGACAAAACGTACTAATTGACAAATTTTATAAATATTTTTGCATTTTCTCGAAATTCATGGCAAGTTGTATCTATTGAAAAAGTTTTAGTTTCCTAGGTAACCTAGATAAAAATGATCGGCTTTTGGTGTCGTTTTTTTTTTTGCGCTATTTAATTGTGTGCTCTATTTATTTGTTAAACTCCCAACCAGCCAATAAAATAGAACGATAACGTATAATAAGAAACATAGTCCCACCAGTTCCAACTAAAAATAAACAATATCTGGATGACCGAGCTTTGCTCGGTATTTTTTTACTTAAAAAGAAAAATTTCATAAGAACCGTTTAAAACTCCACATAACTACCAATTTGAATCCCTTGGTACACCAATAGATGTCAGCAACAGTCCTATTTTACATTGTATGTAAGAACCGTTTAAAACTCCACATAACTACCAATTTGAATCCCTTGGTACACCAATAGATGTCAGCAACAGTCCTATTTTACATTGTATGTTTCAGATTTTCATGAAAAGACGGATAAAACGACATTTCCGATAAATGAAACCTTGTTAGATCGACTTATCGCCCCAAAAAACCCCTACATACTCATTTTCATGAAAATCGTTGGAGCCATTTCCAAGATCGTTGATATATATATATATATACAAGAATTGCTCGTTTAAATATATAAGATATGTGTATATGTTTATGTACTGTGGGTGGACAGTAATTTATAACCACTTTGTAAATGATTTTTTGTAATATAAAATTCACAATATAATTTAAATAATTGCAATTATCATTATAAGCAACGTACACAACAAGGGAATGAATTCATAATGCATGCATAGTTAATATAGTTTTCTTTGACTGATGGTTAAGCAAGCTTATTCATCATACATACTACATCATACATTCATGATGAACATAGATAAAAAATTTTGATAAAAAAATCGTTTATAATAATTTATTAAATAGCCATTTTAATTCAATTATTATAAATGATGTTTTTGAATGTGTCATATATGACCTCTATAAGGCTTCTATATTCATTCAATCTTACCGGACGTGTTGTGAGATACTCCCATCGGAGGAACATGGTACATACAAAACTATTTCGGGATCAAACCAATTAGTTCCCGTGATATCTTAATTCGCTCCCAAAAAACGTTTTTTTGATATAATTTGAATAGTTATATCTCAGAAACGAATACACTAATCGTTAAATGAACCCAATTTTTGAATTATTGTGGGTCAAAATACATTATAAAGGGTGTCCCGTAAAAACTCGATTGGAAATACCTTAAGAGAGGTATTCGTTGGATAATTTTAAGTCGAAAGTGACTTATATACTTTTGTCGAAAACCCAATAGTTAAGGAGTTATGTGTACTACTATGTCCTCAAAGATAATAGTCAAGCCGAGTAGACTTAATAGTAAATTAATCTGGTTTTTAGTCTTATTAAGCTTGATAAAATATTAGCGTGTATTGATATAATGATTGCATAATCTATCAATTTTTCGCATTTTAAATATTGGACCATCTTCGACGAATTGGCATCTACTGTGGTACATACCAATACTCTTGTTTTTAATGATTTTAATCAATGCATAGGTACAAAAACTGTCTTACAATAGCTATGGTTTCTAATCCACTGAACTACAAATATTTGAACCATTATTATCAAGTCGCATGTATTATAAACATGTTATGTAATATTTATATAACAAATTTGTTTAATGATTTTTTTATAAGTTGAAATATATTAATGACTTTTTTATATCCATTTTTTTTATATATTTTCATAATGATGATTATTGTTATAATAATTGTCTCAGATTACACTTTTCAACTTTGACTGACTGACGTTAAGCTAGCCAGGAGAAGGGGTAAGGTTCTGTTCTGGTAAAGTAAGTTAATGCAAAACAGTTTAATATTCATATAATATACAACGTGTTCTGTTATTAACTGCAGAAACCTAACTTTTCAAAATAAGCTCATCAAGAGCAACAAAAAAACTCTTTTCCAAATTTCGATCTGAGCCTTAATTTGGGAGCTACAGGTATGACAAAAATTGATAAATTTGATTATTCATTGGCTGTCATTCGATAACAAGTAGCCAATGATAATCAGAAGATATTAGTAAATTTTTGTTAAATAATATTCAACTGAGGTAGGGATTTTTAGAAATTATAACATGATTTGATTCGATTATATTATTTTGCAAAAACATTAAATTATTGTACTTAAACAAACAAACTATGTGACAATGGGTGTGGTTTGCTTGTTTACGTCCAATGATAAATTGTTTACTTATAAGTATTATTATTTTCTCAGAATAATAAAAAACAAAAAATGTATAAAATTATTAAATTGTCCCACTTTTTATAATTTAAATATTTTTATTCTATTATTCTGAGAAAATAATAATAATAATTATAAGTAAACAACTTATCATTGGACCTAAGCAAGCAAACCACACCCATTGTCACATAGTTTGTTTGTTTAAGTACAATAATTTAATGTTTTTGCAAAATAATATAATCGAATCAAATCATGTTATAATATCTAAAAATCCCTACCTCAGTTGAATATTATTTAACAAAAATTTACTAATATCTTCTGATTATCATTGGCTACTGGTTATCGAATGACAGCCAATGAATAATCAAATTTATCAATTTTTGTCATACCTGTAGCTCCCAAATTAAGGCTCAGATCGAAATTTGGAAAAGAGTTTTTTTGTTGCTCTTGATGAGCTTATTTTGAAAAGTTAGGTTTCTGCAGTTAATAACAGAACACGTTGTATAATAGAAAAGTTTTGTTTCCATTCAAAAGATCAAAATCTTTTTTTATTTAAGTCGTTTGTTCCGTGAAACAGAAATGTTAATGATACTAATACATAGTTTAGTTTAATATTTTTTGAATATTATTAAGTAATTAAATATACATTTTGATACATGTTAAGGGACAGAGGGGGACAGAGTGAACTTGTGTATATTTTTGTAGATGTGAGAATTAGGAAAATTGTTGTTTTCGTTTGAATTTTGAACGATTTAAAAATATTTTATGAATATTTTTTATTATTTATTTTTGTCGGTTTATAACGGAACGTATGACGTATGCTTAGAAAATTTTGAAGTAAACTTAACATTTTTTAACAGAAGGGGTTTTCGTTACACGGCAACTTACATACCAAAATCATTATTATAATAAGAAGAAGAAATAGGAAAATATCAACTCAATTAGTGATTATTTATTTGAATTTTATTAATTTATTGTTTCATGGTATTGCTTTTACAAACTGCTAAGGAACTGGAATAAAATATACATCCTTTTAATTATTTTTGATTAAACATTTCAATTAGTCATGAAGTGACTTTGATGTTTATGATAAATAAGAGAAATTTGGTGGAAGTTCAAGGAATTATCATACATGAGAAACTGTTTTCACTGTATATTTATCGAAGTCTTGTAGAGTTTTTTTATTCGATTGGTAACTTGTTTGGATATGTAAATTATATTATTCCGAAACGAACATTGTGAATAAAATTAATACAAAGAAAAATTGATAATGCGGAAAAAAAAGTACTCATAAGAAAAAAAAAAAGAAAATTTCCAATACAATACACTCCATTTGTTTGTCGCTATAATAAATGATTGTTCAAAGTAGTGGGCCGCTATAGTAGTATAGAAAAATGTCTGGAAATTTACATAAAATACAGATAAATAGACTCATCAAATCCATATGTATAATTATAGGTAATATTTCTCTCACTTCAATCATCTTTAATAAAGGGTTTTTCATTTAAATTGACAGAACTTTAAAGTTAAAATATACAATGAGATATCACCTAATTTTTTTAAAATTTTTCTTTAAGCCTATTTCAAGATAATTTTTATGATTTATAATAAACGATAAATGCAACCCGTAGCTTCGCTGGGGGCACATGAGTGGAAAATACAGTTTTTCGATTATTCCACTGCATAGATTCGTTTTGATGTCATCGATGTCATTATTTGTTTGATTTAAAATTTCTTACCAAACAATAATTACTTGGCTCTTCACGACCCTAGCCAATGAAAATCATGTAGTATACGGTAAGTAGTTCAAACAGAGCACTCATTTTGATAAAAAAAGTTCAATAATTTATAAATCCAACATGAAATTATATGGTTCAACTCAGCGAAGCTGCGACTACCATTTCGATGATTTATAAGTATATAACATGCATTGCCATTAAATACTCTTGGATAATGGTATCCCCTCGTTTAATTCAAGTGTAAATTCTATCATTTTAAATGGAAAACTCTTTTTATTAAAATACCTTTTTTTACTATTAATAAATAATTTTCTTCTATTCTTTATATATTTGAGAAAAAATTAACTAACAAATACAACACATACAAATACTTTTGAGATTATTATAATTAGATGTATTATTTATTTCATTAAGTATAGTCAGGGAGCCGACTTAATATTTATATATGTGTGTCGGCTTCATAAAAATGCTAATAATTATTAATAATAAGTTAACACCAATGTAATATGCGGATAAATTTAAATATTTAACAAAATGAATTAATATTCTTTAATTCTGCATAGAATATTGAAATTTTTATGATCGTTCTGGTGACTTCAATCACGGGAACGTCATATCTAGGAATATTATAATTTTAAATTGAATTTTTGTCGGTTCTAATTTGAATAATGGCTTATTGTCAACAAAAGCGTCAGTGTATGTAATTTGCACGACTATTAACTATAATGCATTTGAAATGCAAAAACAGTTTCTTAGTAGCGTGGATTTGAAAATGCCTTATTTTCGAAGTTACCGCGTAATAAAAAAATACTCTCGTTATGGAATAAACTCACTGGCGAACGGATACTATTTTGCAAACAATTTCATACAATATATATAATAATAAAATTAAAATCGGTTATAATGACGAGTCGGTAATAAAGACGTAATTGAAAAGGGTTCTAAGTGAATCTCTATATAATACATATGAATATACCGGCTACAATAACGACTTAACGGCTATAGCGACCAATATTCATTGGAATTATAGGTCTTTCGCTTTAATATAAAAATATATGTTCATATCGCTTATAATGACTTTCGGTTATATAGAGAATAAAATTATTGACATTTAATTAGTAAAACACTTTTCTAATATAATTCGTATCTAACTCCTTACCGGCATGAAGTGAGGTGTTAAAAACATGACTTTATATAGTACAAAACAGTAATCTACCATAGCTATCACATGACGTCACGCAATCATCATTATCACAAATAAGAATTGTGATTATCATTATCAAATATGTCATATTTATAAATGTACTTGCCTGCCTACTGTTCAAGAACTATAGTCTTTTCAGAATAACCAACAGTTTTAAATAAATCTTATATATTTAATCGAGCAATTCTTGTATATATATATATATATATATATATATATATATATATATATATATATATATATCAACGATCTTGGAAATGGCTCCAACGATTTTTATGAAAATGAGTATGCAGGGGTTTTTTGGGGCGAAAAGTCGATCTAGCAAGGTTTCATTTTTAAAAAACGTCGTTTTATTCGTCTTTTCATGAAAAACTGAAACCGGCAATGCAAATTATAACTCTTCCTGACATCTATTGATGTATATCGTAGTTAATGAAATACAATGCAAATTATAACTCTTCCTGACATCTATTGGTGTATATCGTAGTTAATGAAATAAAATACATTACCGGGACATTCAAATTGGTATTTGTGTGGAGACATTTAAAACGGTCTTCTATTAGTGATAAAATTTGTGTCTTTTTAAGAATACCGAGCAAAGCTCGGTCATCCAGATATTGAATTATTAAATACCTACGCTGATTAAATTTTGTTTACTAGATCGTACACTATTGTATGTCAAAATTTTCCAAGAAGAGATATTTATGACCAAGTCGTAACCACAGAATTTTTAAGTGAGTTGCTAATTTTAAGGTATTTATAACAACATGAGAAGAAGAAAGAAGGAAAATTTACCTATGTGCTGTGCTGTGTACTGCTTGCTATACTGTGCGCACAGTTGAGCAATATATGAGAGAAGTCGTTATGGTGTTCACAGATTAACTGCATTAATACAACTACTATTTAAAGAACTATATTTTGCTCTTTCTTAGATCTTGCGCTCTCTCTTACTCCGCTAGAAATACCTTAATGGTTTTAAATGATGTCCCACTTATCTGAGTCAAGGGAAACGAAAATTTTTAAAGACAACAAATTAATCATGTAATCGTTTGTCTAGGACTCAATTTGGATTACAGTCACCGTTTAAAATAGCCACGATTTTATGGTAATCGAAATAAACGAATCCTGATCGCTAAGCGAAAAAAAATTATTATATTCAATAATTTTTAATAATTAGTTCGTTGATATTACGTTTCAAAGCTTCCCTTACAGTATCGGTTATTCTAAATATGTGTGATATTTCTGAATAGACTATATCTTTTTAAATATTATTCAGTTAGTAAAGTCGATGTTGTTGTTTGATGTGCGTGATTCTACATGATTTATCATAATCGTGAAAGAATGAAGAATATTTCATTATGTAATGATAACTCTACTTAGATATGAGAGATTCTTTTTGACTTCATATATATCTATCTATATATATGTAGAACGGCTTCTAACTAATGATTAAAAAGGCCTTAATAATTAACCACTGATGCACTAATGAAAGTTTTATTTACACCTATATAGGTATATAGTGAAGGTGTTTTAATTAGCTTTATTTTATTATTTTATTAAATAATATCTGGTATCTATTAAGATATGCTTTTATTAAGGTAGTTGTTATAATAAATCGGTCTTTTTAAAAGGAGTTTTTATTAAGGTTATTTGTACCAGTTTTACGAGATATTGCAATCATATTTGATGAAAAGTTTGCATGATATCTTAATATAGAAAAAAAAATTGTTATGTCAAAATTCCTTGCACGGAAATAAGAAAAAAGTTTAACCATATCACGAGATGCACGATGAGTTTCAAATAAAAATAATACAATAGTGAATCAATAATAATTGAATTTACATAATAATTGATTCCTTTCACAAAAATAAGTGAGAAAGCCATGTAAATATCTTGTTTGCTCATACGGTTACGCGAATTTTTCCTTCAACATTCGCATTATGAACATTTTGCTCAAGCTTGATTTAAAACACAATTAACTGTTATTTTTTAAATGGTATTTTTGGTTGAAACTTTTTCTATTTTCATATAATTTTATCTATAATCGATTTATCGATTTTTCAGATTTCTTCAACATATCTATAGACTTTTTAAATCAATTTTTCCAAGCCCTTCAAAAATTATGAGATATTCTCTCATCACGAGAGTAAAAGTGTAAATAAAAAATATTAACTTCGGAAATGTTTGCGTCTGCTCGTGTACTTTCGTTAGTTTTATATAAGCCGTACTCAGTAAATTAAATAAACTTGTGATAGAAATAAGTTTAAATTTAATTATTTAGATTATTTTCCTACTCTAATATTTCATTCAATAATCACGTAAAACAAACTGTTTTTAATAAGCTGGTGCATTAAAAAATTAATTTGTAAAAAATTATGTAGAGGTTATGATTTACAAAGTTAAAGAATAGTTAACGCACAATATTTGGCGCAAGTACAGAACACGGGAGCAAATCTCTCATGCGACTAAAGATTACCGAACTGCTGACGGGTTAAAATTCAATATCTCAACCCCATTAGTGACTAAAACGGCATAACTTAGGGTAAATTTTTGATAGTTTGAGTACTTTTAGCATCTATAAAGAAAATTCGTTAGGACTACGTTATATCGTTCAATTTTGTAGCTCAGTTTACGATCGATATCTTTCTCAATTTTTTCTTACGTTGTAGAAGATTAAGTCTACAAAGTAATAATTTCTTCTCCGAACAAATTTACCACAATCGTAAACATTATATAATGTTTAAACAATAAACCACATACTGCACCAACAAAAACTCTAAACCAAAATTTAAATAAACAGAACATAAAAACTGTCTTGCCACAAAGCAAATGCCATTGTTTTGATTTCCCGATTTCTTTGTTTTTATTTTCATTCTCTTCTCTGGTAAACCAAAAAGTATGCGCATATGAGAACAAAAAAAAATACAAATTGAATCAAAATAATTTAATTGAATTATAATCGATTAAAATTGTGGTTAAAACAGTAACTGAATTATTCCCACACAATCGAATGATTTAATAAAATTGATCGAATTTCAATTGACATGAAAAAAAAATCGGTAGCTGTTATTATTATTAATAAACAATAATTTTGAGGTGAAAATTATTATTTTTTTTTCGGCTTAAACCAATTTAAAAAAAAAAAATATATTGTAATTGAAAAAGTTATTGAGACGTGTAAATTTTTGTTTCCATTTTTATTCGTATTTGGTGTACTTCGGTACTGCCTTTTTAGTGGTTAATGCTTTTTTTTTGTTCCTTTGTATAGTTCCAAAATGTTATACTTTGGCGTTATCTAAATTGTGGTTTCGTATATTTTTTAATTTCATTATTTCATGTGTAACGAAACGTAATTTATGCTTGGGAACAAATTTTGAAAAAATAAACTATACCTAACTGTGTTGACTTGAGGAAAATTAAATGAATCTTTTATTTAGGGAGAAACGATTTTAGAAAGAATTCACCACAAAAACTTTTTTTTGAAAGGGTTACGTTTTCAAATGAGCATGATGACGTTACGTTTGAGTTATCGGTCTGAAAAAAACGCAGCTGGGAATTTGTCGAACACTATGACCACTTGATAACATTAATAATTATTTCGAAAAAGATTGTAGAAGGAAAATGTGGTAGTTTCGTCAAAACAAAGCCACTCACAAAGTTTCGAGTATGTATTTATCTTTTTTTTTTTCGATTTACTTTAAATACCTGCATAAATAAAACCTTACCAAGGTTGTATCAATTTTAAAATATATGATGTTGTAAAGTATTTATGCAACCATCAATAATTATTGGTTATAAATGTTAAAGGTTTTTATGGCTGAGTGAAAATAATTAGCTAAATTATCAAAAACATATATTTAACTAATTATAACTACATTAAAAATTATTTATATTATCAAGAAAACCTTTTTTTTAACTTAAACATTTTTTAAAGTTAGCTTTGTTTGTTTTGAATATTAAAACATAGTTAATAAAAAAAGATAAATAAATTGAAAATGTTTTTTTTACATGTCGAAGAGTTTCATAGCCAAAGCAAGCTTTAAATTTTTGAATATTTATAAGCTTTAAATTTAACTCGAAAGACTAATAGAGTAAGAAAAAAATTAATTTCAAAACAAGTCACTTTTTACGTCCTGAGTACGCTGTAAAAATTTCAACTCGATATCTTTATTCGTTTTTGAGTTATCGTGTCCCCAGGCGGGCGGACGGGCGGACAACCGGAAATGGACTAATTAGGTGATTTTATGAACACCTATGACGAAATTTTTTTCCTAGCATCATTATTTTTAAGCGTTACAAACTTTGGACTAAACTTAATATACTATGTATATTTCATATATACATGGTATAAGAAGTGTTGAATGCAACCCCACGCAATAGCTAAAAAGAATAAGTACCTAAATCGTCCAAATGGTTGTACGGGTTCAGAATTATATCGTGGCAAAATTAAATCCCAACCCTCCAGTGATTTTCCGCGAAATTAAATAATAAAAATGGCTACAGAAATATACTCATAAACTTTCGCACAAAAATAATATTTGTTATATTGCAGTACTGTGTTCTGACTTTCTATAGCGTAAGAAGAAATTCACTTAAAAAAATTCATTAGATTCTGTCACATAAAACTTAAAAATTGTATGCTAACAGGTAAAAATTTTAATCCATAGTCAATTTATATGAGAATATAAAATGATTTACATTAATTAGTTCCACTATTTAATTTTTAAAATCAATTAACGGTTTAAAATTTCTATTTAATTATTTCTATTCATAAATACATTTACCTAATATTTGACTGAAAATAAAATAATATTATATCGCACCGGTTAAAATGATCATTATTGGGTAATTGTTTTAATATGACTTAAGTTAAATACCTATTATACAGGATGCTTCAGGAAGAACAAGATTTCAAATTGGTTAAAACAAATTTGAGGAAGTCAATTCGTCGTTTTATCTGATAGTGGTTAATTATCTTTTTTATATTAATTAAAAATTATGTGTATATGTATGAAGGTTGGGTCGTTATTTCTGACTAATTCCTATGACGATTGTTCGCTATAACCGATATATGAGTTAATAAGATTCAAAATAGTATTACATTTTTTGTAGTATGTAGGTTATTTCAATAAATATTGGCCACTATAACCCATAAGTCGTTAAAATCGATGTCAATATAGCCGATACATTCATGTATGTGTTTATATAGGTTTATATATTTAGTAGCAAAACTATGTTTCTAAAATATTAAACAGTATTCCTTGAACATCCTGTATTGTCAATCTCGTCCAATAACCAGAATTAATAGAGCGATGTTCTTCTTTTGTGAGTCAACCTGTTATATAAATCAATAATAAATGACTAAGAACAAAATTAGTATAAAATTGAATCATGTTTATTAGATTTAAATATTATAAACTACAAATGGTTTTTTTTTATTTTTATTCAAGCGTATATAATTGTTAATTATTGATAAAATTAGTATATTTTGTATTATTGGTTTTTGGCAATCATGTATTTACATAATCATATTTTTATTACTAATAAATTTATTATTTTAGACTACACAAAAATTGGAATCTAAATTGTTTAAAGTTCACATGCTATTTATTACTTTCTAAATGGCTTAGTTTATGAGGCTTAGTTATACCAGAGCTTGGATACTGTTTTCAAACTTATCGATCCGACGAATCGATATTCGTTTAGTCGGCTGAAATCGATAAATCGATTATGGCAGTTGATAAACTGATTATCGATTGATCAAATGGTTGATTAAAGAAATGAGCGACTGTTTAATAAATCGATATTCGATTATAATTGACAAATCGATAATCTCTTGATTGATTATTCGATAAATCGACAAAAATATTTGGTATACTTCCATGGGTATTAAAATTTAAGTTAGCCAATTGGCCGTTTCTTGACCATCTGCATCAGTTTGTTCATTCTATGTAGTATCAAAGAAATATCCGAAATTCAGCTGTCTTATAATAAATTTTCAAAAACAATGTCAGCTCATGTACCACTAGTTAATAATTTTTCTCTGCTTACCTCTATACGTCATCAAAATATCAAATAATTTGATGAGATAATTTTTTTTTTTCATTCATTCATATATTTTCACAAATTCACGTGATAAAATATATATTTATTAAAAATAAAATACAAGAAAAAAACCAAAATTAAATGTATTTAATATTATTATTTTTAGCTTATTAATTATCTTAATAAACCGTTCTTACACACATATATATATATAAGATATATTACTTATTATTTTTATATTAATAGTTTAGAAAAAAAAAACTTGCTGGGAGTAACACATGACCCCTATATACAAATATTGTTGGGAATTGGTGTGGAAATTTGAATTTAAACCAATATTAACTTCGCGAGATAGCAAGGCTTACAAAGTTTCCTCAACAAAATAAGTTTATGAACTGATATTGGGTGTTGAATTATTATTCAATTTATACAAACGAAATATACTACTTTATGACACATTCGAACCATCTTGTGATCTAATGATGTTTTTCTATAAAAATATACTTTCAAAATTATTCAAAAAGAGTTTACGTGATATTGATTTAAAGTTTAAAGTACACCTTTGGATACCTTTATCTTGTTTTATGTTTTGCGAACATAAAATTTATTCAAAATAACTAAATAATTAATTTAATTTTTGATCAATTTTATCTAAAATATTCAACAAAAATTTCCAAAAAAGAATGCCTCTTGTAAAACTTAGTAAGACCCGACTGAATCAATCAAGAAAAAAATATCGAAATTTTTTTTAAAGTATTTCATTTCCATGCGCCAACACCATTTGTCACTAGTTTTGCAAACTAAAATTAAAAGCTATAAATTATGAGAGAAGTGTGTTTAATTTAGCATACGCATGCATATTACGTCTAAGCATTATGTACAGTAACATGACTGTTATCATAGATACGTAAATACTCTAAGATAGCTGACATCTTAGGCATTATTGAAAGTTATAATGATAACAAAAGATAAATTTTCCAAAAACAAATTTCAGAAAAAAAAAGAAAAACAATAAAATAATTGTAATATTTATTATACAGGAAAAAAATTGAAAAACCTCCGTTAACATTCGAACTTGGATTGGAACTGGATGTTGAGCTAATCGTAATACATTTCTTAAAAACTAATATTATTCAAGCGCTAATAAATGTGATGGAAAAACTATTATTTAATAAGTGTAAATTGTTTTAAACCTGTTCAAAGGTAACTGAAGCAACCATGAATTGTTGATTGGTTTTGAATATAGCATGAAAATCTAAAACAGTCTATAAAAAACTATATTGACACCAATTTTACTCCTTCAATTGCTTCAAACAGGAAAAAAATCCAACAAAACACAACGAAATAATTTTGATTTGCAGTCTTGTTTAACTTCCGACAAAGAAGAATTATTATATTTTTACAGTGTGTATAAGACATGGAAGTTAAAAAAAAAATAGTATTATGTACATATAATCATATTTTCATGTATACTATATTTATTTTTAGAAATATTCACTCAAGTATAGAAAGAACTATTAGTATTCTAATAATAATAAGTACTAACTAGCATTATTATAGAAAAAAATTGTTGTTTTTTTTACTATTAAACATGTGCTAAAGCCATGAATGGAAAGGTTTCGTAGGTTATGATATGTTTTTACCAATAAACAGAAAAAAATTTAAATAAATATACATTTTAGAGACAAGATTTTATTGTACTAAAAAGTATAAAATAATTGTTCTTATGGATCACTCATACATGACTATTGTAAAAGTAAAAAATTCAAAGATGATTTGTAGCGCTTAAAGCTTTTACCTATAGTCAAGCATGAGTGACTCATAGAAAAAGTATTCTATACTTTTTAGTACGATAAAAGCTTGTCCTTAAAAAGTTATTTTTTATTAAAATTTTTAATATAATTCTAAAAAACGTATGTAAATCAAATATGGTGAAAGAACTTGACCGTTGTCATCTGATTTACATGTGTATGCAATTTTAGCTCAAACGGAAACCGGAGAGTCTAATTGTAAGATTTTATTACAAATAATGGGCAGGTGAAACTAAATAGATGTGTCAAGCAAAAGTTTTTTGGGCTGAATTTTTTAACTAGCATTTGATCATGACCTGAGAGAAAATTTGAAAGAGAATCTGATCATACGAAAAACTAAATCCCTGCGGCACTTGGTTTTTGTAATATTTATCTGTCCATGCGCGTAACCAGGGAGGTTGGAGCAAAACAAAAATTTTCGGAAGAAAAATTAATAAAAATTATATTTGATTGTTTATGAATTGATTAAGGCATTACCAATTTTGTCCGCGGTATGTCCAGGGTAACGGGTTCGATTCCCACCGTCGCAACAAAAATTAATTTATTTAATAGTTGTGAGGGGCTGCTGTAGTGCATGGTATATGCATGAAGGAGGTGCACTCAGCCTCTTAAATTCAGGAGCTGTTAAATGAAATTATCAGCGGAAAAGATGATAAAACACATATATGCTATCACAATGGGCTCTATAGCCTAAGTGTGTCCTTCGTGGACAGCCCATATAACCTAACCTAACCTAACCTTTATGAATTGATGAAAACTATAGTAAAGTATAAAAAGTAAAGAAAAAATTCCTAAGTTTCTACTACGGATTCAAAATAAATCGACAAAAAAAAAGAACTATTAATCCTACTTTGATTAAGTGTAAGTATAAATTACCGTATGGTATGGATGTATAGAGGTTAAAAAAACAACAACGTGTTTAAAAAACATATTATTTAAATTATAATTTTAATTATGTGATGATTAAATTTATGTAATAATATCTAATTCTTACTTTATGAAAAAAAAATTTATATATATTTATTATTTGTATACCTTTAATACATGTAAATATCTCTTTTCATTTTTGTAAATGACATACAAATTATCAGCAGTATAGATTCTTATTATACGTTTACTAAGTATAGAGTGTATCAAATAAATACTTATTATGTAACACACAAAAAAATTGACATAGTATTTGTTTTTGTTTGTGAGTAAAATGTTGTCCATAGATATGTGAGAAATCTCCGCCCATGGGCAGACCATTTTAACTTGGACAATAGGATGGCTATTTCAACCTGGTCATTAAGGAAACGGAGTAAATGAGAAGCCTCACTTTAAAAAATCTTAGGTCCATTAAGATCCTAGTTATCCAGGGTCTATTGTATAACTCCAAAATGCATTTTAATCTGGCGATATTCTTCCATTAAGTAATGTGTAATCATTACCGAAAGATGGTTTCAACGATTTGTTTGCGAACATATTTGTTACTAATATAGCGTAAAAGATTTTCTTTTCCATAAGAAAAAAGGTGAAACTATTTCTGCTTTCATTGTTGTACATTCTGTGGACACGATAACTCAAAAACGAAAAAAGATATAAATCTGAAATTTTTACAGCGTAGTTGGGATGTTAAAAGTTCGTACATGAGCAACATAGGTCAATTGGGTCTGTCCGTAGGACCTATCTTGTAAACTTTTAGAGATAGAACAAAAGTTTAAATGTAAAAAATGTTCCTTATCAAAAACTAAACAACTTTTGTTTGAAACAATTTTTCGTAAATATCACTGTTTACCCGCGAGGGCGTAAATTGTATAGTATGTATTACATATGGCAATTTCAGTTATGTTTATGTGATTTGAATGTATGTGTAATGTGATAGAGTAATCAACACTGTCTATGCAAGGTATTTCAACAGTTAACTCAGTCAATTGTTTGTTTTCACTTGTGTTAACTAGCATGAAGACCAGAGCATTCGTTATTACATAACTCAATTCATCGGTTTAACACTCTGTCGATAAAATATCAATATATCGCAATTAAAAATAAAAACACTCCTACCAATTTCTATTCAACTAAAAATTTAACCTTTATGTCATGTTGTAAATATAAATTTTAGGCTATTTTAAGGGTGTACTTTTTTATACTTAGGAGCAAAGGTGAGGGAGTAAGAATGTGAATGTGGAATGAAAGAGAAAGAATAACTTTTATGAATACTATTATTGATGTGTTAAGAAAGATCTTTCAAGCTTGCAGTAACCAAACTTGAACAATCTTTCTCATGTAATGATAAATGGTTATTAGCACTGCACAATCCCGGGGAAAAAGATATAATTAATTCAACTGAAACGAATTCATAATCCGTTAGATCATGGGCACAAATTCGGCACTATTCAGTCTCGGAAAAGAAAAATATTTCGACAACTAATTAAATTTTTTTTAAGCTATTAAAATGTAGAACTATGCTTGTGTCTGATAGAGAAATCAAATTTTATTTTATTTTCTTGCGTCTTCTGTCTGCTAACTTACAAGATCTTGGTAACAATACACTACTTTATATTATAATATCGCTTTTTTTTTTTTTTGTTGTGAGTATTAATTTTGATGTAATTTGCATGGCTATTTATGGTTGAAAAACATGCAACATTTTATGTGTATTACTGAAACGACTAAACCGATATAGCCTAGTAATAAACACGGTGTATTACTGTATAGGTATATAAGTACCTATAAATAAATATATACACCTCATAATGATTTGAACTCAAGATAATTTGGTTGTATGGGTTATAAATATTGTATATTTTGTATAGTAAAACCTCGTTAACTATATCAACCAGAAGGAAACATTTGAAAAACTGAACACAGATCGATGAACAGTGGCGGATTTAGAGATTTGCCGCCCGTAGGCTATTCAATTTTGATATCTTAGTTCACAATCATATCAATTATCTATCAATAAAATTGCAACTTTATGATTTGTGCTCCATTATCCTCATTACATCAACTTTTCCCGTATGGTTAGTATCAGCGAGAACTATGGTACCGTGTTAGATCCTTGATTATTTTTATAGCAAAGAATTATCAAAAAACAATATTTTATGCAAAAAATATCTCAAACATGTACCAATTTTAAAGTAAGTTAAGGTATGTGTTAAAACTATACAATACTTATGTAATAGGAATAAAGCTTACACAAAAAATCTAGATTTGGCGAACGTTGATAAATATTTATTATTACACTTACAGTTACAAAACAACACAATAAATATATCCTTTCTTAATTATTTGTTAGTATTATAATTCAAGTCAAATTATAAAAGCATTACAATACTATTTTGCGACACTTTGAATTCGCAAAATCATTTATTATATCGTCGTACGAAATCTTGTTTATTAGCTCTGACTCTATGCACAAGAGAGCTAAAGCGTTTAGCTTTTCTTGACTTAAAGTCGATCGGAGGTAGTTCTTTACTCTCTTCAAGCAAGAGAAGCTTCTTTCTAGTTTTTTATTTAATAAAAATTAGTCAGTATTTTTTACGCATAAAGAAATAACTTTCTGGAATAGAATTTGACAATTTGCAAACTTGCTGCAGCAATCATGATAAGACCATCGATATAGTATCAAGATTGAATTGTGTAAGGAGATCTCATATTTATTAGGTACACGGAGAAAAAATTATAGTAATTATCAGTGAAGAAAATATGTAAAAATAACTAAATTTCGACTATAATATGGAATCGCTATTGCGATATTCTAAAAATTCATGATCATTACATTATAATCAAAAGCGTTTAGCAATTGTTTATACAGAGATTTTGAGATATTTATTATTTAGCACTGTATATAGGACTATATTTCGGTTTTTGTTGAATATTTTAATTCCTCTATAATTTTTGAAATTCGTATTTTGTGTGTGTATTATAATTTTTTCTAAATTTTGTCAATCGAAATAAAAAATTTATGAACTAAATTTGCCGCCCCTTAAAATTTGCCGCCCTAGGCTCCAGCCTACTCAGCCTGCTGGTAAATCCGCCACTGTCGATGAATGTATCCAACAACGATTTTCTAGACAGTTTTTTTCCGATTTATTTGCCCTTACAGAAATTTTAATTTATATTTGAGGGCAAAAAATTTGCAGCACAATTTACATATATCAGACACCTTTGGTGGTTGAAAAATATAAGATGTGTGTTTTAATGGCACCAAATAAGTACAGATATATGCTGCAATTTTATTGTCCGCAAGGTACCTTAAACTGTGGCTCTTGAAAAGACTAATCGGTTATGGGTTTCAAAATTATAACCACCACCGAGATTGAGAAATTTTGCCTAACTAATTAAATAATAATTTCTGTTAATTTCTGCATATTTGTAATCTGAATATTATTAATGAATATTAACGAGGTTTTACTGTACAGTGCGTTTAAAAATAAGCTTAATGGTAACAATTTCTGAAAAGATTTTTTCTTTTAAGGACATGTAACATATTTCATTCATATATTACCAACTTAATAAATACAAACATCAAAATATACTTCTTGTATGAAATTTTGAAAACGTAAAAAATTCACACGAAATATTTGGATGAAATTATTGTTATTAATATTTAATTATTTTAATTTATCATGTTTTTTTATTTTGGTGTTTTGTAGTAGATTTTGTTTTTATTTAGTCGTGTCAGTCAAGTTATGGAGTCCAACTAGAACGGAAGTATTTCAGAAAGAAATAAAAAAGAACTATTTTTTACACACTAAAAAAAACTAGGTACTAAAACTAAAACGGAAACATCGTATTTTAATAATTACATATATTTTATTTGTTATATCGAAAAAGAGACTGACTTGATGATGACAAATTAATGCGATTTCTGTCCTTCTTTTGATAATGAAAGAGTCAAAATTTTGTGTGATTAAAGGGCATATGTAATAACAGTGTTTAATTTTTGATTTTCTGTCTATTTATTCATAATTTCTTTCTATCTATTGCACTCAAATGAACAGAGTAAGGCTTTTTACAATATTTTATAGAAAATTTCTAAGTTTCAACTTTTTTTGGATTATATACTTATTTTTTACTTCTAAACTAGCCTTTTGAATCGGTCCAAAAGACCAAATTATTAGAAAAATTAGTCACCCAGAACTAAACTGAAGTATAATCGAAGTCAAATTATTAAATATTTCGATAATATTAGTGACACTCCCAAAAAACCGTGCGTTTCAAATTAATTGACCATAATTTTGACAACACACACACACACTATCTTTAAATAGCTAGCAGTTTTTTTTAATGTCAATAATTCTATTTATTTTATTAAATTATACACCTATAAGATATATTCATAAACAAAATTAAAAATTAGAGGTATATTTTTGAAGTAATTTAAAATGTGTGGATATATTAAATTACATATTTACAAAACATAAATTTTTTTTTTTTTTTTTTAATATATTTTTATACTGTGTGTTTAACAACTATGGTCATTTACACAGTTTAGATGTATGTATATATAAATATATATATTAATTACACTATATAGGTTAATTTAGAGTTTATTTTGTAATTTTGTAGACTTAAGGAATTTAAATAATTTTCGTAGGTTTTGTTCGTCATTTCCTAGTATTTCTTTGATGTCTGGTGATAGGTCAGCGTTTACTCTGTGGTTGTCATATTTAGGGCATGTAATGAGTATATGTTGTGTGGTTATTGGTACTTGGCAAGAATTGCATAGTGTTGGGGCTGTTTTTTTTAGTACATGCTCGTGTGTCAGTTTGCTGTGGCCAATTCTTAGACGGGTGAGAGCAACTTCGTCCCGACGATTAGTTTGGTATGAAGAAGTCCATGTACTGGTTTCAGTTTTAATTTGTCTGAGCTTGTTTGTCATCGGCACTTCCAGCCAAGATTGGGTTTTTTTTTGGTCGATTTTTTGCTGGCATAATTTAATTATATCTTCTTTACATATATTGGGATTATATGTTCCATTTGTTAGGGCTTCTTTAGCGGCTGTGTCTGCCATTTCGTTGCCTGCTATACCTGCGTGTCCTGGTACCCACACGAAAATGATTTTATGATTTTCCTCACGTAGTTCATGATATGCTTTTTGAATTTTTTGGATAATTGAGTTTTTTGTGCTTCTGTTTTCAATTGCTTTTAAGGCACTAAGGGAGTCACTAGCTATTAATGATTTGTGTGATTGTGTGTTGTTTGAGTTTTTTATTATTCTTAGTGCACTTAGGATGGCTTCAGCTTCGGCACTAAAGTTTGTACAAATTGGATTTAGTTTAAATAGGTGTTTATTATTGTTTTTTATTATTGCATATGCCGCGGAAGTGTCGGTTCTTGAGCCGTCTGTATATATTATTTCGTAATCATTATAATTTGTGTTAGTTAATTCACTGAAACATTTTTTAAATTCCGTGGATGTGGTGTTATTTTTTTTATTGTTGTCATTTAGTGAGTAGTCTATTTTTATATTAAATTTAATCCAAGGTGGTACGCAGGGAAGTTTTTGGATCTGGTGAATGTTAGAAACTTCATGTGGGCTGATCTGAAGATTATGTAAAATGGATTGTAGGTTGAGGGATATCGGTTTAGGGTATTTATCATGTTTTTCAAAAATGGTTTTGTACGTGGTATTATTGATGGTCTTTTTTAATTCGGTATTTGGTTTCTCATTTGCTTTAATACAGTATTTAAGCATAATCAGTTGTCTTCTTTCGTATAGGTTGTATTCGCCTGATTCACAGAGAAGACTATTTATAGGTGAAGTTCTGTATGCTCCTGTAATCAGTCTAATTGCAGAGTTGTTGATTGGGTCTAATAATTTTAAGCTAGTGTTTTTAGCTGTCATGTAGATTTGGCAACCGTAATCTAACTTTGAAGTAATTAACGCATGGTATACTTTTTTTAAGGATTTTCTGTCGGCTCCTGTGTTTTTGTTTGCGATGATTTTAAGAATATTTAGTTTTTTTTGCACTTCGTTTTTCAACCATAATATGTGATTTTGCCATTTTAGTCGATCGTCAAGATATAATCCTAGGAATTTGTGTGTTGTTGAATTTTTTATTTTAGTTTGTTTGATGAATATGTTTAATTTGTGTTTTCGTTTTCTGCTGAAAGATAAATATTTAGTTTTGTTTTCAGATATATTTAGTCCATTTTTGTCGCTCCATTCAACCAGGCTATCAATCGCTGTTTGTATTGATTTTTGGGCATAGGATTTATTTGAGGTGGCCAAAAATATCACTAGATCGTCGGCATATTGAATAGTTTGGATGGGGTACTGAAAGATTTCTACGATGTCATTTACTGCTATGTTGAATAATAAAGCCGATAGTATTGACCCTTGTGGAATTCCATTAGTTTGATAGTATGTGTTGGATACTGTGTTCTGTAATTTAATTTGGAATGTTCGGTTTGAGAGGTAATTTTGAATATAGGATGGTAGTTTACCTTTAAGACCCCATTTGTGCAATGTGGTAAGGATTTTGTGTCGCCATACAGTGTCGTATGCCTTGTCAATGTCGAGGAAAACTGCATCCAAATTTTGGCGTACAGCTAATGCATTTTTGATGTTGGTATCTAAAATGGTTAAACAGTCAATTGTGGATTTGTGTTGTCTAAAACCAAATTGGTTGTTGTTTATTAGATTGTTGGATTCTATAACCCATTGTAGACGTTTGTATACCATTTTTTCAAGTATTTTTGAGTTGTGGTTTAGTAGGCTTATAGGTCTATAACTGGATACTTCTAGTTTGTTTTTATTTGGCTTGAGTATTGGAATAATTAGTGAGTTTTTCCATTCGGTTGGTATTAGTCCTTGTTCCCATATTTCATTGCAAACATTAAAAAGTAACGATAAGGATGATTTATGTAGTTTTTGTAACAGTTCGATATTAATGTCATCAGATCCTGGTGCGGATTTTTTAATGTCATAAAGTGCGGAATTAAATTCATCTAATGTGAATGGCTTGTTGTAATCAGCTTCCACGTTAGAGTAAAAGCTGATGATTTGTTTTTCTTTTTGGTTTTTGTATTTGCAAAAGGTGGGATTATATTGATGATAGCCGGTGACCTCTTCAAAATATTTACCAAATTCATTTGCTATTTCTTTTTGGTTGGTGATTATCTTATCATTTGTAGCTATTGCTGATATTGTGTCCATACTATTTGTGCCTGCTGTTAATTTTTTGATATTATGCCAAATGGTTTTGTCAGATGTTTCTGAGTTTATTGTGGAAATGAATTTGATCCAGCTCTTTTGTTTTTCATCTTTGATTTCTTTGCGTACTTTCGACCTAGTTATTTTGTATTTGATTAGGCTATCTTCATCCTTATATTTTTTGAATTTTCGTAAAGCTTTTGCTCGTTCCTTAATTAGCTTGCTAATGGTTGTAGTCCACCATGGTATTCTTTTGTGTTTAAAGGTAATTACTTTTTTGGGGACGGTTTTATTTATTGCATTGTTGATACATTCATAAAGGGTGTCGATTGATTCTTGGATGTTGGAGGTTTCGCAAGAGTCTATTTCAGTTAGTTGAGTGTATCTCTCCCAGTCGGCGTTATCGAAGTCGTATTTAATGATCGAGTTATTGTGATAATTATTTTCAAATTGTACAATGACAGGATAGTGGTCAGATGAACAGGGGTCTTCGTGAATGTCCCATTTAAGTTTCGTTGCAAGCTGTATTGAAGCTAGTGTAATGTCTATCGACGAGAATGTGTTCGTTGCGGTGCTAAAATGCGTCGGTTTATTATTGTTTAGAATTATTAGATTGTCGTTCAATAGTAATAACTTTTCTATTTGTTCACCTCTTTTGTTTGTTTTATTATTTCCTGTCATGGTTGTGTGTGCGTTTAAATCACCTAGAAGGATGTAAGGTCCTTGTATTTGTTTTATGATGTTTTGAATATCGGCTGAATTAAATGGTTTGTTCGGTGGAATATAAATATTACAAATTGTTATTTTGTTTGTCCTGTTCATAATTACTTCTGTAGCTACAACCTGATGATCCGAGGTTATATTTACTTGCTTTGCGTATATGTTTTTGTGTATAAGGGTAGCGACTCCTCCACAGGCTTTATTTCCTCCCAAAAAATCATTTCTGAATGGAATATAATTTGTGATTTTGGTTTTTTGGTGGGGGTTTAGGTGGGTTTCTTGAATACATAGAATTATAGGTTCGTATCTGTTAATTAAGATTTGTAATTCTGCCAATCTTTTATAAAAACCGTTGACATTCCATTGAATGATTGAGTTCATTTTTTGGTATTTTGTTTTAGTCGTCATCGGCACTCGTTGAATTTATGTCTTGGGTTAAGTTGATTTTCTTGATGAGTTTTGTAAAGGTTGTTTTAGCATGTGGGTTATCTAATAGAGGGTATAAGATATTTATTGTGTGGGATAGGTCATCTGCATTGATTTGGTATTTTTTTATTATATGCGATATGTCTTTTATACCGGATGATTCAATTAAAATATTATTTAAGGTATCGAAGTTAATAATGTATTTTTCTGGTTCTTTCTCCATTGGGGCTTTGAGTATGTTAATTGAAATACTGGGCATGTATTCTGTTCTAGATTTTTTCTTTTTCAGTTTATCGTTTGTCTTTGTTGTTGTTTTTTTTGGCATCGGTTCTGTTGTTTTGGAGGTAGAGCATATGTTATCTATGTGTTGCATTGGAGTTTTTGTTGTTTGATTGATTTGGTCTGATGAGTCTCGGCTACTGGATGACAGAGTTCTTTTTTTCAAATGTTCATTATTTTCCGTTATATTGTTGATTGTAGTAGAGGTTATGGGGACTTCGTTTTTTTTAATTGTGTTTGTGGGTTCGTTCAGATAGTTTGTTTCTGGTTCATTTGATTGCATTTCTGATTTGTTTGTTTGTTTTTCTGGATTGTTTTGGTTGATTTGTTCAGTATGTGTTGTGTTGTTATTGGGATTTTCTGTGTTTTGTTGAGTGATTGTATTATCTGTTGTTGGTGTGGTGTTTGTATTGTTATTAATTAGTATTCTACAATTGTTTTCTGAATGGCCAAATTTATTGCAGTAGTTACATTTTATTTCATTTACTGAAAGATATAGTTTATGAATTCTATTTCCGTGATTTACTTCGATGAAGTCAGGGATTGCGGGATGGTCTGCGTTAACAAAAACAAATCTTCTGAAGCTTTTGATATGTGCGAATTCCTTTTCGGTAAATCCTGCTGACATGTGGTAAATATTAGAGACAACATTCAATTTATGTATTTTAAGTTGTTCTAGGATTGTTGTATTTGTGATGGTGGGGAAGGCCCAGATTATTATCCTGTGCGATTGAGTGATGTAACTTCTTAAGGATATATCTTGGTTTTTAACCTTGATTGATTTGAAATTTTCTGTTAAATATTTGACGTCGTTTTTGGTTTTGAGGTATACAATGATTCTATTGTTGGATATTCTTGTGCTGAATAAGATTTTATCTGCACCAATGTAGGAGGCCAAGGCGCGAATGTATTCTTTGAATTCTATATTTTGGATTGTCTCCAAAATGATAGCGTTTTCGTCGTCTATATTTTGCGTGGTTTGTTGTCCAGATTTGAGGGTTTCTGCGAAGGATAGTGAGTTTTGTGGTGGGGTTTGGTTGTTTGGATGATTTGGATTCGTAGGATTTGATAGTAGTTCTTGGCTCATCTTGTATTATTTATTAGTTGGTTTAGTTGTGTTTTATTAATAATTGTTTGTTCACTATTTATTATATAAATTATTATTATTTTACAAAGTCGTAAACAAGTTTATAACTCACCATACCTATGGTGTATTGTTGTATTCACTGATTTTAATTTTTAATTTTTAATTTTTGCTACACAATAATAGACACGTCTATTCACTGTCAATTCAAAAATTATAATCCAAATCACATTTTTATT